>NC_039365.1:86512289-86620309 GCF_003573695.1 Papaver somniferum | reverse complement strand
ATGGGTTACCCGTAACACTGAGTTAATACATAAATTTGATTATAATCAAAACTTAAATATGATTCAAACAAAAATAATAACGTAAGAACAATGTATTCTGAAATCTTAAATTCAGTAATTTATCTTAAAGTGAACAAAAGAATCTGTTAATGACTTATCAGTTTTTCTGTTTTTTCCTTTCTCATTCTATCTTCGTCCACGTTAACCATTTCATTATCTGCTTAATTTTCTCTATTTTAACTTTTAGAGAATGTGTCTGATCACAAAAAAAAAAAAAAACCAAAGTGATGAATGTACAAGAACAATCAAGAATACGATCAATGAAAAAAAGCTCGACTAAGTGGTGGAAGTATAAAAATTATACACATTGTTTCATAAAAGTCTAAACCCCTAAGTTATAAAAGGTACGAGGCGGGGACCTTGAATCCCGTCCCCACCCCATCCCCGCAGCTTAGGGTTCGGGTATTACCCATACCCGACCCCATCCCCATTTGTACGGGTAAAACCATACACAAACGGGACCATACCCACGGGGATGGGTTTTGGTGGGGCAAATGGCCATCTCTGACTCAAGGGAACTTGTGGAACTTCATCAAGAAAAGGTATGTGGAGACTTGAACTTATCTATCACTCAAAAGTCTATTTATTCTATCTCCTATTTGAGACAAAGGTCGTATTTCTATATATACTTCAATTATACACATTTGATATTTCGAGCTGAGTTTAACTCACTTATCTATTTCTCGAAATATGTGTTGGTAAGCTTTCGCTTTAACCAAGTTTATCTTTACTCTTGAAGAAAGTCATATTGATTATTTCAATAATTTGAAAATTGCTTTGATGCTAATAGTTTGTGGATAACAACTATTGTCATCCTCTAAGAAAGTTTCAATGATTGAAATGAGAGTTTAGAACAAGTAACCATGTTTGGATATAAACATAGTGTGTATTCACATTTGTGTAAAATCCAAAACCGGGAACCTAAGTATGCGTACCCGTACGTGTACTGGTTGGCTGTTGGAAGTCCGGAACTAAGGTATGCATACCCGTACGCGTACTAGCGGAAGTTTGGGTTCCGTGAATTTTTGCTAGAGTTTGGAAGTGTGAATTGGTATGCGTACCCGTACGCGTATTGGCGTAACCAAACTCGGTCCGACTACTTAGGTATGCGTACCCGTTTGCATACTTAAGTAGGTTACTTTCTAAAATCGGTTTGTTCATGAACTAAAACATTTATATAATAAGGAATGCAATCTTTTGCAAACTGCAGCTGTGATGTTCATGAATTGATTCGAGTGAATCAAAATCGATTTTGCTTCCATTGTGTCTTATACACTTATATGATATGTAAGCAATTGAACAACTTTCTAACTAGTTTCATTTGAGTCATTTGAACTAGTTATAGTAAAGATATAAGGTTTTGATATGAAAGTGCTCATATGGCTAACCATTGGTTAATTATTGTTGAACCGACTAAGTGTACACTTTTAGGTACGGTTACTCAAACCTAAATGAAGATAAATTTCATTTGTGTATGACAAGCTAAGTTCGATATAATGGTTGAAAGATATTAGCTTGAATCTAATCAGGTTTTCATCTAACGGTGAATATTGAATGCTTTGTTACCAATGTAACTTAGATTGCAAACCTGGATTTGAAATCTATATAAACGAGAACTCTAGCAACTGGGAAACCTAATCCCCACACCTCATGTGTGATACTAGTTGTATAAGATAGAGTCGATTCTCCTTTAACCTTAGGTTTTTCACTTAACCCTGTAGGTTAACGACTTGAAGACTTCATTGGGATTGTGAAGCTAGACCCAACTATTTTCTCTGTAGTTGTGTGTTCTGATCTTGTTGTTTTCTATCATGATTGAGTACTGTCTTCTTTAAGATTTGCTCAAGATTTTATCTCCGATAGGCAAGATTGAAAAGTAGTCACAAACACCTTCGTATCATCGTTTGTGATTCCAAAATATCTTGTTTCGTTAATCGATTAAGATTATTGTGTGGTGATTGATAATACTAGGATTTTCTTCGGGAAAATAAGTCTGGATTATCAATTGGTTCATGTTCATTTGATTTATCAAAAGACGGAAAAAAACTCGTAGGTATTTCTGTGGGAGACAGATTTATCTATTAAATATACTTTTCTATGTGATACAGATTTATTTATCAAGTCCTCGACTTTGGGTTGTAGCAACTCTTAGTTGTGGGTGAGATCAGCTAACGGAATCAAGTACGTAGTATCCTGCTGGTATCAGAGACGTAAGGAGCGCAACTGTACCTTGATCAGTGTGAGATAAATTAGGGCTCAACCACATTCCAGTCCGGTTCATTAGTAGTAGGCTAGTGTCTGTAGCGGCTTAATATAGTATGATGTTCAAATCTGTACTAGGTCCCGGAGTTTTTCTGCATTTGCTGTTTCCTCGTTAACAAAACATCTGATGTATGTGTTATTTCTTTTCCGCATTATATTTGTTATATAATTGAAATATCACATAATGAAGAAGCTCGTAAAGATGTTCAGCAAATCAGGCGTCCTTCCAATAAAATATCCAACCTCCAGTCAATCACTAGTGGGGGTGGAAAGAGAAGGCATATGGGGAACGACTATCAACAACCCAAACGTGCGGCACCAGCGCAGCAAACAACTGAAACCCATAAAGTTGCGACTAAGACGCCTGCACAGCAACAAGAAACTGGAGAGGATGTTCTAATATTCTCGTGTCCAATTAAAGAGGCAATCGAACTCCTGGAAACGTGGATTCAAGATAGCGTCATCAAGCTACCTCTTACCAGACGTCCTCCAACCGAAGAAGAAATTGCAAATCCTAAATATTGTCGTTACTATAGGTTCGTCAATCACCCCACCAGTGATTGCAACAAATTGAAGCACATTTTCAAAGAGAAGGTGGATGCAGGAGAACTTCAACTAAGCACTGAGGGAGTCCACAGAGATCCTCTTCCGGTCAGGAGCTACATGATTTCTGGGGAATCCGTCCATAAAACTGTACATTCTACGATGGAGCATTTATGTGAGACTCTGTATTTCTCCAAAGCGCAGCGTCAAGACATATTTGCAGCCCTCATCCGTGTCGTATCAGGCAAGCAACAATATGTGAGATTCACCCAGGGAATCAGAGAGGAGCTGTTTCACCGAAAATAAAAGAGGCGAAATAATAGAAGGAGAAATAAAACTCACATATGCAAGTTATATGCAAGGAAGAAACTCATCCTTTGGGCCATAATAGCCGATCAAATCCTTTTAATGTTCGTGGTCGTGGATAGTATCACCGCCTATGCTTGCCTACAGCTTGTGGACGTATCTACCACTACTTATGCTTCTTCGCTCATCTAAGATTTATGGTCGTGGTTACCAAAGCCCATGACCACCATCACCATGCCTCTCCCTGCTTCGCCTGTAGCCAGCACTCGTCCCTGCCAAGATTTGTGCCCGTAGTCATCACTCCTCCCTGTCAAGGATCGTGACCGTAGACATCCAAGCTCCATCCAACCTGTTTTGTTCCCAAGAAATCGCAGTATCTTCGAATCACAGTTGCTGCCAAGAACCATTGTTGCTCTTTTGTTGATATCGGACAGAGCTTCACCATAACAACAACAACTACAGACAAAGCTAATCCGAACTTCTGCATATTTTATTTTCCCATGGAGGAAGTAATAGAGTCACCAGTACGGAGGAAAGATGGTGATATCTTTATTATGGTAAACCCACCGACCATACAAGATAGAATCACGTAAACCACACTTGGGAATCAAGGATCAACATGGAACCCCTTCACTATCAAGGACCTCTTCAACTCAGAAGAGACGGTCAACCAAGAAACCGTGACAGGGTCACCACTCTTCAAAGATGTAGGGTAAGGATATCATAACCTCCATGTCTGGAAGGCGCCTGACCAACAAGGCTCAGCCATCCATAAGCGTTGTTGTCAGTGAAGAGTTAAAGAGGAAAGTCGCACCTCATAAAGCCACACATACCAACCGCATCATGCCTTCCACGTCACCTACTTAAAACTCAGTGCCGCCTACCCAAGGCATGCACGAAGCTGCGGATCAACAACAACTACATTGCCGACAAAATCAGATTCGGTGTTTCTAGATTTCCAATTTCCAATGGAAGGTGCATGGGCTGCCAGAAGTTTTGATACAATACATATCTATCAAGTGCGACTCCTGCCCATTGATCAACAAATGACGAATCCAAAATATTGTCGCCTTCATCAATTCGTCAACCCCTTTACCATCAAATGCAATGGAAGTACATCTTTCAGGAGAAAATAGGCTCAGGATAATTACACCTGGGGACTGCCAGCACAGGATGCCTTCACGTCCCTCAAACAGGTTATTTATGATATCAGTATCATCACTGTCAAAGCTTTAAGAGCCGTGGGAATTTATCAACATGACACGTGCATCAAAGACTCCAACAATACGCCGCAGAGATATTTTCACACATTCGGCCACGCCATTGGATCTAGCACGCATCTACAACTCCTTGCAAGAACGCATTGTATTCCCAAGCCGGCTCAAAAAGTACAACTCTAGTAACCAAACATCAGTGTAACCGGGGACCGCTCATCACATCCCATTCCGTACAACAATCTAAGATTTAGAAGATGATTCAAAGGATGCCGCTTGGAACGAATTCCTTGAAGACTTGATAGCAGCACGTAGGCAACAGAACGCCTCTTAGATCGTCCAATTCACACAATGGATGTGGAATATTTTGCCTATACAAGCACTCCAAGCATATCATCATCGCAATCAGAAAGGCAAGAATAGGCCTATGAGCTAAAGAGTCAGAATAAATACAATTTTGTGCCAGTCAATGCTCATGAGTTTAAAGAACATTTTAATTGCGACTCAGCAGTCATGACACCAAACAACTTAAAGTCGAGGCCTCTTGCAATTGAGCGCAATGGAGTTTGGAAAATTTTGAAATCCACTGGAGAGGTTGGATGCTTATTTTATGGAGACAGAACCTTATTACACGTTCCAAAGAGGATCAATGAAGTTCACTCAGGATTTGATGAAATTTCAAAACCATAGAAGTTATACATACGACTAAAGTTCATATTTGAAAAAAGAAGAAAGAACGGGATGATGTACTTACCTTGCTGCCGACGATTGGCACACTCTTGATGGAGATGCTGATAGTGACTAAGAGGAGCCGGCTGCTGCAGACGAAAGCACGAAGCCAGACGAGCAACAAAAATAGAAGAGGGTTGATACCCCTTTTATACGAACGGAGTTTCCATAGTTCGAACAGAAGAATGATTCTTGCTCCATGAATGGGAATAGATGACTGGGCCCACAACACTCATACCCCGTAGCCGAGATAGCAATACGCTACTACGAAGACCATGTGTCGCGCAGTCCTGTTGCTGAAGGCCGACTGGAATTTTCCTGGTAATATCTACCTGCTTTGTCTTTTCAATTTTAATTTCGTCTGTCACCATATAATGCTTACCCCGCAACAATGTCACTGTTACGTGCTAAGCAGGGGACTTAATATAGATGGTGGTTTTTAGTACAGGGAGAAAACTGTAAAAGTCTGTCTAGCTGACCTAGCATCAGAAGTAGTAGACCTTGATATGTCTATATTCTGCAAGGAATTTGAAGAATATATCAGAATCTGATGAGTGCTTATGTCTCTCTTCATATTATATCTAAACTCAAGATCCTCGATGAATTGTTCACTAGTATAGAGCCTAATGAGTATTTAAGTTCCTATCTGCAATACTCACTAATGCTTGAGCCTGCCGAGTATTCATTCTATGTTATGTTTCCCAGCCGAACTCTTGATGTTGACATGACATGACAATTAATGTTCGCTCGCAACTGAGTAGCATGAATTTCCCGAAGTGTCTGGATTAAGATATGCATGGAAATACTCAATTAGAGGCACTCAAAGTTATGCTGCCCTCTGAAACATAATTAGTGATTTTGTATAAACATACAAAATTTACCAGAAATTGATTGATTTTGTGTCAGCTCAAAAAACTCAATCTTTCTAACCTAATTTTATTAATTTACAAAATTAGGTTTTTTGCGCCCTACGTGATATTTCAAACCCTATTGGTCTAAACTAAACCTAGGCGAACTAGTAAATTGATCCATCATGGAGCTAGTGGGAGTAAAATCCTACCAAAAATCATAAAACAAGAAATAAAGAGGAACCGCGGCAAGTAAGAGCAGCGGTAAAAAGAGGCGTGGCCGCGCCACTTGGCTGACCGATTTGCTTCAGCAGGTGCCACCTGTGGTCGGCTAGGCCACGCTCCATGTTGCTGCTTGCCGGCCCCTTTCCTATCGACCAATCTGATTGCTTTAAATGCACCACACACACTTTTAATAAAGTTAGAAGTTGGCTGGTCGACACACCTAATTCCGTAAGGAATTTAATATAGGGTTCCCATGTCAGTCTTAAAACGATCACGGCCGTACGTTTTGGCCACTCGATTTATCAAGTCTAGCCACTTCTTAACACGGTCGGACAAGCACCACCATGCACACCGACGGGATCACTAATGCATTGGCCAAACGGAATCCTTCCTACTCGCCAACACAGTCACTAACCGATTGCTCAAAGTTAGTTGGTCGCGCGATTTGCAAAACCTTAATTTCTATTAAGCGGCATTACATTACTACCACAAAACGATCTCGGCCGTCCAACCTCCCCAGCCGAATTGACCGGCTTAGATTCAATTCCGATCGACGAACAAGGCGCGGATACACTCACTAGCGTCCAGACTATAGCGATGGCTGGTCGAATGATCCATAACATGCCGACAACACCAAAAACTGTTGTCCTAAAATGGGTTGGCCACACGACTTTTAAAACCTAAATTAATCAACGACAGCCATTAACTGCCGCAAATCATATCGACCGCCCAATTTCGCTAGTCGAATCGGCCGGACAAACTCCTATTCTAGGCCTTCAACAAGATGTGTCCATGATCACCGGCCACCCCTCTTCCATGAGGAACAATCGTCCAAGCCGCGGCCTGCCCATATGGCTCCTAAACGATCGCCCAAAGATGGTTGGCCGCGCTCTTTATAAAAATCTTAAAAATTAGCGGCAACCAATAGCTGCCGCAAATCATCTTAGCCATCCAATTTAACCGGTTTAGATTTAACTTGGACCGACCAATAGGATGTCAAAATGGCTACCAGCCATCACTCTCCTATAGGGACCGACCGGCCTATATTTGGCGTGCATAAATAGCTCCCAGCATCTTCCTGAAAGTGGACGGTCATGCTCCTTTTAAGACACTAGGTCTCACAACCAACCAAGACAGTCTCAATACAACGATGCTTCACATACATTGATTATTTTGAGCTGCTTGCTTAAAAGCGATGCTTTACATGCATCCAATGCATATGATATTTTATGAGTATTGGTTTTAAAAATAACTTAGTTATTTAACCGAATAGCGTCACATGCTATTCTTTGCGGCAAGTATCATGACTTGACTCGTCACACATGACTACCTGCCACCTAGTTTGCGCGTGATTGGTTGGAATAATTAGGAAAGACCCACTCAGCAACTTGCTACATGTCACAAACTGGGGGATGTTCATCAGGGTATTGGTCTGGCGGTTTACAGCGTGCGGCGTGCAACATGCCCATTTTGAGAAAGTGTCAGGAAAGGCGGAAAGTTAGTGGCCGCAGAGAAGTAGTGGGTGTAAACTGACCAGTCTTCCCCTCATAGTAGGGATGTGGTTCTCAACGACCCCTCTTCCTCATCACTCAAATAATCCCACTTCCTATAAGATCAGGTGCGTGCAACTATGACTATATAAATAGGTTTTTCAACCAAGAATGGTTATCAACACAGTATCATGAAAAAACACCAAGAACTGATAGCTTACATTCTGAAGCCAGTTCCATATTCTGATACAAGTCATAAAATAGCCACACCTTCAGAGTTAACCATTTTGATCTCAACACATTCTTTGCTTCCCTCCCTAAGATCAACCCTTCTCCTTCATTTTGTGACCGAAACAAGACTGGAACGGCCATTTCTTAGTTTAGGCCAGGATTGTACAGATTGATCTCTCGAATCTAAAGTACTCCCATGCAGTGCATTTGTTTAGGTTTTAGATTCGTTTCTCGGCGGCACACCCAAATTTACCATTTCCAGCAGAATCAGTTTTTACCCCAAAACAGATTGATATAAGGGATGAGAATTGCTTTAATTCAACTTTGTCACTGTTCATACAACAGTTAAAGAAGAATCTTAAACAGAGTAAAAGAAAGCCTCAAAAGGAAGCTCATTCAATCAATAAAAGGGATAGAAAGGTTCAGAAAAACTATGATGATGAAACTTGTTCCAAGTGCTATAGAAGTGTCCATGATACTTCCAAAAAGTCTGATGAGGAGTTCAATGAGTTAACTAAATCACGGATGGCTACTCTTGAATACTGTCCCGAGGAAGATGTATGTGAAAGTTCTCTTAACTTCTTTGCTGATAATCACACTTGTCTTCCTAACAATCATGATTACTCCACGATATACAATCTTACTTCTCCAGAAGAGTTTCAACTGTAAAAGAAAGTCTTGATTAAAATGATTGAAGATCTGAAATATCAACTACTTAATTTAAGACAAGAAATTGTTATCTCTCACAATTGTGATTCTATTAAGAAACGTAGAACCTCTTCGATTATCTCTTTAAAGCATTATCAACAAATTACTCCTGATTCTATATCATTCTCAAATCACGCTAACGAAAAGGATGATATAGAAAAATACAAGGAATTACCAAATGGTTTCGTTCTCTTGTGTGAAAATCATGACACAATATGCACAAGGGGTCAAGAAATTTTCTCCTCTGTTAAACCCAGTTTTCAGAAGAAGAAAAGGAAATCTCCGAAGAAATCTTCTTGTTTTTCAAAAGAGATTTCCAAAGCCATTCATAGTTTACGAAAATCAACAAACAAGGTATTTTAAAATGTGCCGAAAAGAAAGAATGATGCACATAACTCTTCTTCCATGAAGACAAAACAGAAACAAGAAACAATAAATACTTCATCCCCTCGTACGAAACCACCCAGTCCTGTTTTGGATTGGAGAAATTACAATATGTAATAAGGGCTAAGATGGTTCTTGTTTTTCTCTTGGGAAAGAACCATAATATTCAATAGGGTTGATGGAATATTTATATTGTTTTTATAGTTTGTTTCTTGTTTTCTTTTTATCCTAGAACCAGTTCTGTTCATGAACAGTTTTTTTTCTTCCTGTAAGACATTTTCTTTGGGATAATCAAATTCTGTTAGGGTTTTGGTCAAAGGTCTTTTTGGAAATTTATCCCATATATTCCTTCTTTTCAAGATGAAGATTTCTCCTAAGTGAGAGCGTTTCATTTATCTCTTCTATCATGTCCAAGTATTTCAAGCAAAGAAAGTGATTTCTGGATTGTTTTTTCCCTCTAAGAAGGTTTGTTTCGATTCTTATGATAATGAGATGTGCTCTGACAAACTTGATTCCTCCCTTGATGTGAATCCTTTTGTCTCTCATTTGGATAAGCTCTCTTTAACCATGAATATCATCTTGGAACATGTGTGTGCCCTGAAGAGTGAACTTGAATCCTCCTCTAAAAGACTTGAAGAAAAGATGGATAATCTTGAATCCAGGATTGTCTGATCAAAGATGAGCTTGATGAGTATAGGGAATATGAGAAGAGTATTCAAAGTAAGTAAAATGCCCCATAGGAGTTGTTTTTAATAAACGTGTAGGAAACTTCTTATGAGAATTTATTCTTGTGTTTTAAGAAGGATAACTAGGGTTTGGAATAACAATTATTGTGGGTACATATAGCTATTTCCAACAATTTTCATCTTGCAATGTTTTTAGATTTATTTATTTAAACTCTAAAGTTTATTTGGAAGATGATTTTGCCGTATTAATATCTATGGTTTCATATATTCCAAATTGTTATGGGATATGTGTGTTTGCGTCCGTGAACTATGATTATCCCATACATGGTCAAAAAGTTAATTCTTTTGTATGTCTTTATGCAAATATTGATAAAAGATTGAATGAAATTTTGACAAACAAAAGTTAAGCCTATTATGTCATTATGCAAATATTGATGAAAGATAAGATGAACTTTTGTTTACAAAGATTAAGTCTATTATATGTCTCTATGCAAATAGTGATCAAAAATAGAATGAATCTTTGAATATTCCGCAGTATTGGTCTTTCTCTGATCCCCATTTTGGTGTAAATATTGTACGGCTCCGTAAGTTTTATTATATGAGCATTTCCGATTAGATTAATCATGGGTTCTCTTGTGGTTAATTTAATTGAGTTTTTTGGATACAAAATTCATGTTTCATGAGATTTGTTAATGTCCAAAGAAATCCTTCTTTTCTTGTAAAAGCAAGGTCGCTCTTGTTGTTCCTTTTGGAATGACATTTTATGGGGGAGAGTTCTTAATTGAACTTGTGCTAAATTGCCAAATCTTTGTGGGGAGTGCGGCTGTGGTATATTATACGGGTTATCTTGTATCTTTATAAACTCCTTGATGAATGCATTTAGTTTCGGCTATATGACTGCATCTAAACAAGTTGATATGTGCTTCTCTTTTGGTCATGAAGTGTCTCTATGGAAATTTCATTAGGATCCCACTAACTTTCGTAGCTTTGCCAATTTATATTGACAAAAAGGGGGGGAATTAATGTGTAGTTCACACTACAAGTATATATGGTTTACGGACCATTATGTAAGGGGGAGTAGTTTTCATGTGAGATGAAGTATTGACTAAGGGGGAGTGATACATATCACCATAGTATTGATGTCGTGTAATAATATTATGACACAATATAACAATGATTGAGAGCTACTGTTTTCACATTATTATAGCTACGGATCTTCAACAACGATGAAGCTGATTTGAACACATTTTGAATCATTGGAGTACTTGGAAGTTACGAAGATTTCGATTAATGTTGAAGAACCAAGGAGATCAAGCATTTGGATGAGAAGCTACAAAGTTTATTTATTTTGTATTCCATATGTATTTATAGTTTTGTCACTAAAATTGACAAAGGGGTAGATTGTTAGAGCACTGCTCGGTCGAACTCGCAAGCGTTGTTATCTCAAGCTTGTTTGTCAAGTTTAACTGCCAAAACTATAAGTCTTGATTTCTAGTATACTTATAGTTATGTCTTGGATTAGGATAGTAAGTGTAGTTGAACTTTATACTCCACGACGTTCACCGAATGAATACGAAGAACTACTCAAGGTAACTTATGGAACTTCATGAACAAAAGGTATGTGGAGACTTGAACTTATCTATCACTCAAAAGTCTATCTATTATATCTTATATTTAAGACAAAAGTCGTACTGCTATATAGACTTCAATTATACACATTTGCTATTTCGAGCTGAGTTTAACTCACTTATCTATTTCTCGAAATATGTCTTGCTAAGCTTTCGCTTTAACCAAGTTTATCTTTACTCTTGACGAAAGTCATATTGATTATTTCAATAACTTGAAAATCGCTTTGATGCTAATAGTTTGTGGATAACAACTATTGTAATCCTCTATGAAAGTTTCAATGATTGAAATGAGAGTTTAGAACAAGTAACCATGTTTGGATATAAACATAGTGTGTATTCACATATGTTTAAAATCCAAAACCGAGAACCTAAGTATGTATACCCATACGTGTACTGGTTGGTTGTTGGAAGTTCGAAACTAAGGTATGTGTACTCGTACACGTACTCGCGGAAGTTTGGGTTCCGTGAATTTCTGGTGGAGTTTGGAAGTGTGAATTGGTATGCGTACCCGTACGCGTACTGGCGTAACCAAACTCGGTCCGGCTACTTAGGTATGCGCACCGTTTGCATACTTAAGTAGGTAGGTTACTTTCTAAAATCGGTTTGTTCATGAACTAAAACATTTATATAATAAGGAATGCAATCTTTTGCAAACCGTAGATATGATGTACATTAATTGATTCGAGTGAATAAAATCGATTTTGCTTCAATTGTGTCTTGTATACTTCTATGAGATCTAAGCAATTGAACAACTCTCTAACTAGTTTCATTTGAGTCATTTGAACTAGTTATAGTAAAGATGAATAAGGTTGATATGAAAGTGCTCATACGGCTAACCATTGGTTAACTATTTTTGAACCGACTAAGTGTACACGTTTAGGTACGGTTACTCAAACCTAAATGAAGATACATTTCATTTGTGTATAACAAGCAAAGTTTGATCTAATGTTTGAAAGATATTAGCTTGAATCTAATCAAGTTTTCATCTAACGGTGAATATTGAATGCTTTGTTACCAAGGTAACTTAGATTGCAAACCCTGATTTGAAATCTATATAAAGTAGAACTCTAACAACTGGGAAACCTAATCCCCACACCTCCTGTGTGATACTAGTTGCATATTCTATAGTCGATTCTCCTTTAACCTTAGGTAGTTCATGAAACCCTGTAGGTTAACGACTTGAAGACTTCATTGGGATTCTGAAGCCAGACCCAAATATTTTCTCTGTAGTTGCGTGTTCTGATCTTGCTGTTTTCTATCGTGATTGAGTACTATCTTCTTTAAGATTTTCTCGAGATTTTATCGCCGATAGGCAAGATTGAAAAGTAGTCACAAACACCTTCGTCTCATCGTTTGTGATTCCACAATATCTTGTTTCGTTAATTGATTAATATTATTGTGAGGTGATTGATAATACTAGGATGTTCTTCAGGAATATAAGTCCGGATTATCAATTGGTTCCTGTTCACCTTGATTTATCAAAAGACTGAAAAAACTCATAGGTATTTCTGTGGGAGACAGATTTATCTATTCAATAGACTTTTCTGTGTGATAGAGATTTGTTTATCAAGTCTTCGACTTTGGGTCGTAGGAACTCTTAGTTGTGGGTGAGATCAGCTAAGGGAATCAAGTGCGTAGAATCCTGCTGGGGTTCAGAGACGTAAGGAGCGGAACTGTACCTTGATCAGTGTGAGATTGATTAGGGATCAACTACATTCCAGTCCGAAGTTCATTGGTAGTAGGCTAGTGTTTGTATCGTCTTAATAAAGTGTGGTGTTCAAATCTGGACTACGTCCCCGGGTTTTTCTGCATTTGCAGTTTCCTCGTTAACAAAACTTCTTGTGTCTGTGTTATTTCTTTTCCACGTTATATTCTGTTATATAATTGAAATATCACATGTTGTGCGTTTAATCGATCAATTGGTAAACCCAACCTTTGATTGTTGATTGAAATTGATTGATCCTTGAACATTGATCTTTGGTACCATTCAAGCTATTTCTCTTATATTCAATCAGACTCGCAAACTCCTATTTGTTTGATTGCGGATTGAATTGAGCAATTGAGATATAAATCTTTGATATACTTTTTCCTAAGATTGAGTCTGACTTTCTAGTTGATTCTCTTGAAAATATATTGGAGTTAGTCCATACATATTGCTAAGAGAAATATTGGGTGAGGTTGTCGACCCCCGCTTTTTCAGATTTAATTCATGTCTTTACACATGCCCAAGAATTAGACTATGATGCACGGTTGGATGTGAGTCAAGATTTGACTTCACCTTCTCTTAATGAACAACCGAAGATACAGAAGAACTCAACTTTCCCAAATTCAGCTCTCAAAAATATGCAGACTCCATGTTTATCTAATAGAGAGTTGAATGTGAAAATTGATGTTCAAATCTAATTTAACAAGCAATTGGACATTACAACAGAACATACCAGTATGCGATTAATCTGTGATGAGTTATTAGTCAAAGATTCAATACCACCTACATACATGGAAATTCCATCAGTAGACGATGATGATGGCTTAGGTAATCTCGACTCGGATGATGAATTACGGTATCATTCTCTCACACATGATGATGAAGTTCAAATTGAAGCAGTGCAATGTTCATTTGAGTCATAAAATTTGGAATTAAATTTTGTTTTTAATCCAATTAATTCTAGGGTTTCTTTTAATTGTAATGGCTCGTAAGGTCATGAGCTGGAATATAAGGGGATTTGTTAGAGCATAGCTCGGTTGAACCATAAAGCGTTGGAATGTCAAGTTTGGTTGTCATATTTTAGTATCAAAACTCATCTAGAGACGGTTGATTAAATACTAAAGTCAACTTCGTTTAGGTTAAACTAGGAAGTGTAGGAATGTTGAGACATGCAAGTATTACTCCGAAGACCTGAAGAATGAGAAGAAGTAACGACTACAACGACGACATCATCCTTCCACTTGAGGTTAGTAATATTAACTTGACCTTGTTTCCATTCCTAATGTATCTTTCAAGTCGTGCTATATTGAAAACATAACATGAGAAGATGTATATATTGTATATAATACTCTAGTGGTGATACTTGGTCATAGTAGCATGATCAAAGTGTCAAGGAAAACATATTACGAAGTATAAACACTTATCTTTAGGAACTTCGTAAATACGACATCGACATAATCTATCGTATATATTTATTTGATTATGTGTACATTATATAGATGTGATTTCATCCTAGAAAACTATGTATCTTTACATGAGTTTAAGGAAGTATATGTATGAACTTGTTTTCATAATCGAAAAGAAAATCATGATTAGTCTTGTTATTCTTTGAATATCTTTTGGATGACCAATGGAAGATGACTTTGGTAGAACCTATCTTAACTTTGTTGAGACTTGAGGTATAACCAGTCATGGCCTATATAATATAGCTAGTTGTAATCGATCATGAGATACATTGTAAATCAAGGTATAACCGATCACAAGCTATATTGGAATGCAAGTTGTAACCGATCATAAGTTACTTTGGGAACCAAGGTATAACCAGTCACAAAATGAATTGGGAAGTTAGTTGTAATTGATCACAAGCTACCTTTGGGAAGCAAGTAGTAACCTATCACAAGCTAACTCGGGAAGCAAGGTGTAATCGGTCACAAGCAACTTTGTGAGCAAGGTATAACCGATTACGTCCTGTATTGGGAATCGTGTTATAACCGGTCACAACATACTTTGGAGTGATGGTTTAATCGTTTCCATGTACAAAATAAATAACCATGGTTCACATATTTCTTCATGGCTGTGTGTGAATTATGGTTTTGGGTTTGTCAAGTTGAGAAGCTTCCGGATGTCGACATATTTGAACATGTACACAACTCTTATCATTTTTTGTTCAAAGATATTCCGTGATACTCAAGGTGGTCCCTGGTCCGAAAAAGTGAAATAAAGATAATTATGATTTTCATCATATATGTTTTAATTACCATTAATTAAAGCATATCCTCTGGAAAATATTATTAGTTAATGTGCTAGACTAATAATAGAAGTTTTTCCATGAGAGTTTTCAGAAATGTTGGTTAACATTAATTGGAAATAGGAAAACCGAATTTAGGTACTTTAATGCATATCTTGAGAATATTTTCAGTTTTGGAATTTCCTTGTTGCCCAAACAATCTTGGTCTATAAATACTTGAGTTTGCATTTCTTACAAACTATCCTAAGAGCCAGGCAAACTTCATTCCTTGTAGTTTCTGATGGAGCATT
The DNA here is from genome assembly GCF_003573695.1 of Papaver somniferum. Lineage (NCBI taxonomy): Eukaryota > Viridiplantae > Streptophyta > Magnoliopsida > Ranunculales > Papaveraceae > Papaver > Papaver somniferum. The sequence goes on along the minus strand of NC_039365.1, from coordinate 86,604,752 downwards.
CTATTCGGAGAGGAAAGTACCCTAATTAGGCGAAATCTCTTACGACCGCTCGTTTAAAGACTTCTGTGGGATCAAGAAGCTCTACGAGTACCGTTGGTAGGAAATTAGATAATTGCATTGTTATTAGTTTTCGATTATTGATTTGATTGACTAACGGTTGTTGTAACTTTGATTGCACCTAGTTTGTTTATTCTTGAGAACCTTCTTTTCTGATATAAGGCTCACTCAAACTAGATCAAAGTATCGACGGGATATTTAGAACCATCTTCGATCTAAAGACATCTTGTGATAATCCATTGTTAAAAGACTTCGTTCTGTGCGTGATTGATCACAAGAGGATTCAAGTGTTGTTGTGCAGGTCTTTGAAGGCAATAGAAGATTTTAAGATGCAGAAGAATTCTTATTAGTTTTCGTATCTTGTAGATTTAGTGCACAAACCTTGACCGACTGGGATTCAACTAGAATCGGTTTATCTTTGATAGACTTGATTGATTAGTTGCGTTAGATTGGCACCGCCTTTATAGTTTCTCTTTGAGATCTATATTAATTGATTGCGAATCTAGAACTTGATTATTTCGGTAATCAATATTTAAATTGATCTAACCAGACAAAGGAGTTTATTAGATTAAACATAAGAGCCTTTGTAAACAACTCATATATCTTCTAGAAATATTGATTAGAGTGGTTACCAAACAGATTCTTTCTTTGTTGTTTAGAATACGATCCAAAGGACTTGCTATTCACGTGCATGACTCTATAAGTCAAAGGCGCAGGGATACTGATGGAACTAAGTAGCTAGGGGTAGTCTGCTTGGTCTCAACTATACGAAGTTGGTATTAGAGTTTGTATAACGGATTAATTATTAGAGTATTCAAAACTCGACTAGGTCCCGACGTTTCTCTGTATTTGCGGTTTCCTCGTTAACAAAATCTTGTTGTGTCGTTTACTTTACTATTCCGCAATTATATTTGGTTTATATAATTTAAAGTAAATTGCACCTGTACGTCAATCTTATAACACTTGATATTGATCCTATAGAGTTTCGGTTATTAACGAACCTACTGTCAACTGCACACTATCGTTGTCGTATCGTCTCGATCTTGTATACATAGTCAATCAAACAAGTGACCTTATTGTTGTATTATCTTGATCTTGTATCCATAGACGATTACACGAAGAGTGAACCGAATTTGTTGTATTGTCTCGACTCTGTCCATAGACAATCAAATTCGGTAGAGGACTTCTAGGTTGATAAATAAAAAATTGTGGTGTATTTGGGTACCCTCATCTTTTCAGGATTGGATCGTGATCCAAAAGCAATTGCAATCAGGAATGCTATTTTGAAGAATAATCCAACTATTTTTACAGTACAAAAGTCCAAGATTGAATTGGTATACGATCATCTAATTCGATCATTGTGGGGAAGTAATATGTGCAATTACATTTTCTTACCTTCATAGGGTGCTTCAGGTGGGATAATCGTTATGTGGTAATAAGGAATTATTTACATAGAAGATAATTTGCTGGGGGCATTTTCTATCTCTATTAAATTTCGAAATGCATCTTATGATTTTGTCTGGTTGTTTACAACAGTAGATGGTGCGTCAGATTCAGGATATTATAATCAATTCTGGAAGAAACAAAAGATATTGTAATTGGGAAAAATATCGTTTGGTCTTTTTTTAGGTGGGCCCATGTCTGTTTAGTCCTTTGGTCAAATGCCTCTACTGTTTGGTCCATAATTATTTAAAAATATTTAAATGGACAAAAATACCTTTCCGTGTTAATTTTTTTTTTGTAGCAGTTCATTCTTCAAAATGAACTCCTGTTAATTTCTACTTATTTTTTCAGAAATCACCTAAAAAAACAGAGTTCATTCCAGAAAATGAACTCCGTATAAAACCTAAAAAAAACAGAGTTCATTCCAGAGATGAACTCCATATAAAAACCTAAAAAACCAGAGATGATTCCAGAAATGAACTCTATATAAAACCTAAAAAAACAGAGATGAACTCCATATAAAACCTAAAAAAAAGATATGAACTCCATATAAAACAGAGATGAACTCCATATAAAACCTAAAAAAAACAGAGTTCATTCCAGAAATGAACTCCATATAAAAACCTATACAAACCAGAGTTCATTCCAGAAATGAAGTCCATGTAAAACCTAAAAAAACAGACTTTATTCCAGAAATGAAGTCCATATAAAACCTATACAAACCAGAGTTCATTCCAGAAATGAAGTCCATATAAAAACCTAAAAAAACGGACTTCATTCCAGAAATGAAGTCCGTATAAAAACCTATACAAACCAGAGTTCATTCCAGGAATGAAGTCCATATAAAAACCTAAAAAAACAGACTTCATTCTAGAAATGAAGTCCATATAAAACCTATACAAACCAGATTTCATTTCTGGAATGAACTCCATATAAAAACATCAGCAGCATCATCTTCATCTTCAACAACAACAGCAACAGCAAAGAACTTCATCAAAATTCATCGTCTTCATTCATCTTCAACAACAGCAACAACAAAAAACGACGAAAAAAACCCAAATCTTCATCTTCTTCATCGATTTCAACAACATCATATTCATCGATATCATCTTCATCGATTTCATCATCTTCATCGTCGGCTTCAACAGAATCAAAAACATCATCGTCTTCATCTTCTTCTTTATCAAGACAGCAACAGAAAAAACCCTAAAAAACAGAGTTCATCTTCATCTTCAACACAAGCAGCAACAGCAACATGAGATCGTCATTGTCTTCATCAAGTAGATCGGGTTCGTCATCGTCTTTAACATCAAATATGATCAAATCATCAAGAAAAAGAAAAAAAAAAGAGAGAGAGAGAAAAGTAGATCCGAAAAAGAAAAGAAGGTGAGAGAGAAAGTAAATCTGAGAATGAGATATTTTCTAGTAATTTTGGTATATATGTGGTCACCCTAGGACCAAACCATTATTTTCTAGGACCAAACATAATATAAGGGTATTTCTGCCACCACACAATGAAAATTACGTCATCCATGACATCACCCTAGGACCAAACCATAATTTTTAGGAACAAACTATAATATATTTTCCCAAATAGGACCAAACAGACACATGACTGAGTCAACTGGGCTAGATCTCTCTCTAATATATTATTCCTAGGACCATATGGTATTTCCTACATTGTAATTCTTGTTGATGATCCTTGATTAATTGGGGAGATTTCAATGTTATTTTGTCTGTGGATGAGAGAAATCTTCCTGGTGGTGCTATGGGGAATAGAAAATATTGCAGGGCTTTTGTCAATAGGTTTCTTTGATTGATTTACCAATGGTTGGTGGCAGATTCACATGGAAGAATTCCAACATCCTCCTCTGCTAGTCAGGTTAGATAGATTCTTATTATGTCCTGAATTTAATGAACATTTCCCTGCTCCAATTCAGCTTCGACTTAGACGACCAGTGTCAGATCATGCGCCGATATTACTATGTTGTAATTTTGGGGATAAGATTAAATCACCTTTTAGGTTGGATAATTATATCTTACATCATCCTGATTTTCTTAAAAATCTCAAAGTCTGGTGGGATTCACTCGTGTTTTCTGGTAAGCACAATTACATTTTTGCGAAGAAATTACAGGCTTTAAAACTCTTTATTAAGGCTTGGCAAAAAAAAATACGTTTGGTAGTTTGCACTCTCAGATGGAGAATTTTGATCTCATCGTAGATTTATTTGATAATCTTGAAAAAGTTATGGGACTTTCAGATGAAGAAATTATGGAAAGGGAACAAGACAAACTGCACAACTCATTTATTTCCTTGAATATAGCTAGAAGAGCTAATCAAAGAGCTAAAGAAAAATGGGCCAAAGAGGGTGAATGTAATTCTACATCTGTTGTTGAATTCAACCCTACCATTTTGATGGGAACTCCTACCCATGATTCAGACCATACAAATCTGACAGATCATACGGTGGTTACGGTGGGGGATGAGATATCTAGTTCGATGGCTTTAATTCATTCCCAAGAATTAGACTATGATGCATGGTTGGATGGGAGTCAATATTTAACTTCACCTTATCTTAATAAATACCCGAAGATACAGAAGAACTCAACCTACCCAAATTCAGCTCTCGAAAATATGCAGACTCCATGTTCATCTAATAGAGAGTTGAATGCGAAAATTGATGTTCAAATCCAGTTTAACAAGCAATTTGGTATCACAACATAACATCCCAGTATGGGATTAGTCTGTGAGGAGTTAATAGTCAGAGATTCAAGACCACCTACCAACATGGAAATTCCATCAGTAGACGATGATGATGGCTTAGGTAATCTCGACCCGGATGATAAATTACAACACCAATCTCTTAAACATGAAGATGAAGTTCAAATTGAAGCAGTGCAATGTTCATTTGAGTTAGAGAATTTGTAATTTGATTATGTTTTTAATCCAATTAATTCTAGGGATTATTTTGATTGTAATGGATCATAAGGTCATGAGCTGGAATATAAGGGGATTGGATCAGGATCCAAAAGCAATTGCAATCGGGAATGTTATTTTGAAGAATAATCAGACTATTGTTACGATACAGGAGTCCAAGAATGAATTGGTATATGATAATCTAATTCGATCATTGTGGGGAAGTAATAGGTGCAATTACATTTTCTTACCTTTAGAGTGTGCTTTAGGTAGGATAATTGTTATGTGGAAAGAAGGAATTATTCTCGTGGAAGATAATTTGTTGGGGGTATTTTCTGTCTTTATTGAATTTCGAAATGCATCTTATGATTTTGTCTGGTGGTTTACATCAGTGTATGGTATATCGGATTCATGACATTATAATCAATTCTGACAAGAATAAAAGATATTAAAATTCTTTTTAATGATCCTTGGTTAATTGGGGGAGATTTTAATGTTATTTTGTATGCAGATGAGAGAAATCTTCATGGTGGTGCTACGGGAAATATAAAATCTTTCAGGGCGTTTGTCAACAGGTTTTCTTTGATTGATTTACCAATGGCTGGTGGCAGATTCACATGGACGAATTCCCAAGATCCTCCTCTGACCTCACCCAATTTTTATTTCAGCAATCTGTATGGACTAACTCCAATATATTTTCAAGAGAATCAACTAGACAGTCAGAATCAATATTAAGAAAAGTATATCAAGGAGTTATATCTCAATTTCTCGATTCAATACTTACTCAAGCAAATAGCAATTTGCGAGTCTAATTGAATACAAGAGAAATTAACTTGAACGGTACCAAAGGCAAAGACCAATGTTCAAGGATCAATCAATTTCAATCAACAACCAAAGGTTGGATTTACCAATTGATTGATTCAACACACAAACTGAGATATTTCAATTATGTAACAAAATATAATGCGGAAAAGAAATAACACAGACACCAGAAGTTTTGTTAACGAGGAAACCATAAATGCAGAAAAACCCCGGGACCTGGTCCAGATGAACGCACACTATATTAAGCCGCTAAAAACACTAGCCTACTACAAACTAATTTCGGTCTGGACTGTAGTTGAATCCCAACCAATCTTACACTGATCCAAGGTACAGTTGCTCTCATTACGTCTCTGATCCCAGCAGGATACTACGTACTTGATTCCGTTAGCTGATCTCACCCATAACTAAGAGTTACTACGACCCAAAGTCGAAGACTTTAATAAACAAATCTGTATCACACAGAAAAGTCTACAGCAATAGATAAATTTGTCTCCCACAAAAATACCTACTAGTTTTGTTTCGTCTTTTGATAAATCAATGTGAACAGGAACCAATTGATATACCGGACTTATATTTCCGAAGAACAGCCTAGAAATATCAATCACCTCACAATAATCTTAATCGACTAGCGAAACAACATATCGTGGAATCACAAACGATGAGACGAAGATGTTTGTGACTACTTTTCTATTTTGCCTATCGGAGAAACTAATCTCGAGCCAATTTTACAATTTTACTCAATATGATAGAAACAACAAGATCAGATCACGCAACTACAGAGAAAATAGTTGGGTCTGGCTTCACAATCCCAATGAAGTCTTCAAGTCGTTAACCTACATGGTCTTGGTAGAAACCTAAGGTTAAATGAGAATCGTTCTAGCTTATACAACTAGTATCACACAGGAGGTATGGGGATTAGGTTTCCCAGTTGATAGAGTTCTCCTTTATATAGTCTTCAAATCAGGGTTTGCAATCAATGCTACCATGGTAACAAAGCATTCAATATTCACCGTTAGATGAAAACCTGATTAGATTCAAGCTAATATCTTTCAACCGTTAGATCAAATCTTAGCTTGTTATACAAAAATGAAATGCACGTTCATTTAGGTTTGTGTAAACGTACCTAAACGTGTACACCTAGTTGGTTCAACAGTAGTTAACCAATGGTTAGCCATATGAGCACTTTCATATCAACCTTATTCATCTTCACCATAACTAGTCCAAATGACTCAAATGAACTAGTTCGAGAGTTGTTCAATTGCTTAGATCTTATAGAAGTATACAAGACACAATCGAAGCAAAATCAGTTTTGATTCACTCTAATCGATTCATGAACATTATAGCCACGGTTTTCAAATTGCATTCCTTATTATATATATTAGAGCATTGCTCGGTCGAACTTGCATGCGTTTCTATCTCAAGCATGTTTGTAAATGTTAGTAATCAAAACTATAAGTCTTGATTTCTAGTCTAATATATATCTAAGTTCTCGGACTAGGATAGAAAGTGTAGTTGAGCTCAAGAACTCCATGGCAATCATCATACAAGACGAAGGACTACTCAAGGAACCGGTGGATATTCATCGACTAAAAGGTAAGTGGAGACTTGAACTTATCTATCACTCAAAATTCTATTTATCTCCTATCCTGAGACAAAAGTCGTTTTGCTATATAGACTTAGATTATACACATTTGCTATTTCGAGCCGGGTTTATCTCGCATATCTATTTCTCGAAATATGTATTGGTAAGCTTTCTCTTTAGCCAAGTTCATATTTACCTAGTGACGAAAGTCATGACAAGTTTCAATCACTTTGAAAATTGCTTACTTTGACGAAAAATAGTTTGTGAATAACAACTATAGAATATCAACGTCCTCTGAGAATGTTTCAATGATTGAAATGAGAGTTTAGATTATATAACCATTGGAGGATATAAGCATTGTTATGGAAACACATATATTTATAAGTCCTTATTACTTGAACCGAAGTTTTCGAACTTTGTTGATCAAGAGAACCGGAATAGTGGCGTGAGCTAAGTCCGCGAACTGGCGGAAGTTCTCGACCCGAGAAATTCTGCTGGAGTTTGTGAACTCCGTCCGGGAACTTAAGTCCACGAACTTGAGTAGGTTATATCTAAAAATGATGTTTGTGAACTTATTCTTATATAAACTAAAAAATGCAAATTGCAAACCGTGGATATATAATTCATGAACAGATTCGAGTGAATCAAATCGTTTTTGCTTCGATTGTGTCTTGTGTAGTTGCATAAGATTTCCTTGCAATTGAACAACTCTCGAACTAGTTCATTTGAGTCATTTGAACTAGTTATGGTGAAGAAGAATATGGTTGATATGAAAGTGATCATATGGCTAACCGTTTGGTTGACTATTGTTGAACCAACAAATGTACAAGTTTGGGTACGGTTACACAAGCCTGGAAACGTGCATTTCATTTGTGTGTAACAAGCTAGTTTTTGATCTAACGGTTAAAAGATATTAGCTTGAATCTAATCAGGTTTTCATCTAACGGTGAATATTGGATGCTTTGTTACCAAGCTAACATTGATTGTAAATCCTGATTTGAAAGACTATATAAGGGAGAACTCTAGCAACTGGGAAACCTAATCCCCACACCTTCTGTGTGATACTAGTTGTGCTAAGCTAGAGCCGATTCTCCTTTAACCTTTGGTTTCTTCTTCTAACCCATGTTAACGACTTAAATACTTCATTGGGATTGTGAAACCAGACCGATACTACTTTCTTGTAGTTGTGTGATCTTATCTTGTTGTTTCTATCGTCCGAGTACAATGGTAATAATTGGCTTGATATTGATATCTCTGATAGGTAAGATATAAAAGTAATCACAAACACTTTGTCTCATCATTTGTGATTCCGCAATATCTTTTTTCGCTGCGTCGATTAAGATTACTGTGAGGTGATTGATAATACTAGGATGTTCTTCGGGAATATAAGTCTGGGTTATCAATTGGTTCCTGTTCACCTTGATTTATCAAAAGACGGAACAAAACTCGTAGGTATATTCGTGGGAGACGGATTTATCTATTACCGTATACTTTTCTGTGTGATACAGATTTTTTTATTAAAGTCTTCGACTTTGGGTCGTAGCAACTCTTAGTTGTGGGTGAGATCAGCTAAGGAAATCAAGTATGTAGCGTCCTACTGGGATCAGAGACGTATGAGCATAATTGTATCTTGGATCAGTGTGAGATTGATTGGGTTCAACTACAGTCTAGATCGAAGTTAATTTGGAGTAGGCTAGTGTCTGTAGCGGCTTAATACAGTGTGTGTTCAATCTGGACTAGGTCCCGAGGTTTTTCTGCATTTGCGGTCCTCGTTAAAAAAATTCTGGTGTCTGTGTTATTTCTTTTCCGCATTATATTTTGTTATATAATTGAAATATCACAGTTTGTGCGTTGTTCAATCAATTAGAATATCCGACCTTTTGGTTGTTGATTTAAATTGATTGACACTTGGATATTGGTCTTTGGTACCATCCAAGTTATCTCTCTAGTATTTGATAAAGACTCGCAAATTTCTATTTGCTTGAGCATATATAAAATCGACAGATTGAGATATAAGATCTTTGATATACTTTTTATCTAGATTGAGTCTGAATGTCTAGTTGATTCTCTAGAAAGTATATTGGAGTTTGTCCATACAGATTGTTAAGCGAAATATTGAGTGTGGTTGTTGTACCCCCGTTTTTCAATATAGATGTTTTAGTTCATGAACAAACTAATTTTAGAAAGTAACACACTTATGCATGCATACGGGTATGCGTACTTAAGTAACCGGATTTGAGTTTGTTTTGGTTTTCAAACTCAGCAGAAATTCACGGACGTGAGCTTTCCGCCAGTATGTGTACGGGTACGCATACTTAGGTAACCGGATTGAGTTGGTTTTGATTTCAAAACTCATCAGAAATTCACGGCCGTGAGCTTCTGCCAGCATGCATACGGGTACGCATACTTACCCAGTCTCCATCAACCATTTAATACACACACAAGTATGCATACATTTGGTTCTCGGTTTTGGACTTATACATTAATGTGCGAACACACTATATGCTTATATCCAAAGATGGTTACATGTTCTAAACTCTATATTTCAATCATTGAAACATTCTTAGAGGATATTATATAGAGGTTATTCACACTCTATTTTTCATCAAAGCGATTTTCAAGATATTGAAATAATCAACGGAAAAAATATCGTTTGGTCCTTTTTTAGGTGGTCCCATGTCTGTTTAGTCCTTTGGGAAAGCGCCTTTACTGTTTGGTCCATAATTATTTAAAAGTATAAAACAGACAAAAATACTCTTATGTGTTAATTTTTACTTATTTTCTTGTAGCAGTTCATTCGTCAAAAATGAACTCTTGTTAATTTCTACTTATTTTTTCAGAAATCACCTACATAAACCATAGTTCATTCCAGAAATGAACTCCATATAAAAACCTAAAAAAAACAAAGTTCATTCCAGAAATGAACTCCATATAAAAACCTAAAAAAACAGAGTTCATTCCAGAAATGAACTCCATATGAAAACCTAAAAAAACATAGTTCATCCCAGAAATGAACTCCATATAAAAACCTAAAAAAGTAGAGTTCATTCCAGAAATGAACTTCATATAAAGACCTAAAAAAACAGAGTTCATTCCAGAAATGAACTCCATATAAAAACCTAAAAAAACCACAGGGCGAGTACTGAAACCAATTGGTTTAGACATACAATAGTTCATTCCAGAAATGAACTCCATATAACAAGCTAAAAAAAACAGAGTTCATTCCAGAAATGAACTCCATATAAAAACGTCATCATCATATTCATCTTCTTCGACGTCTTCAACAACAACATCAATCATCAACAACAAGATGAAGATGAGTTCGTCTTTATCTTCATCATCATCTCCAATCGCAGCAAACATCAAGAAAACAAAAACCTAATTAAATCTTCAATAACAACAGATCTATCTTTGAGTTCGTCTTCATCTTCATCACCATCTCCAATCGCAGCAACATCAAGAAAACAAAAACTTAATTACATCTTCAACAACAGCAGATCTATCTTTCACAACAAAAACAATAGCAGAAGATGAGTTCGTCTTCATCTTCATCATCTTCATTATCATCACCAACATCAAGCTTCGTCGTTCATCATCTTCTTCATGTGATTCATCGTCTTCATCATCATCTCTAATCGCAGCAACGTTAACATCAAAACGTCGTTTTCATCATTTAATCAACAAAAACAGTTTATTTCTTCTTCATCTTCTTTACAGTAGCAGAGAAAATTTGTTGTAGAGAAAAGAAAAAACTGAGGAGAGAGAAAGTATATCTGAAAATATGGAGGTGAGAGAAATAAAGTCTGGAAATAATATCTTCTCTCTTGATAATTGACTATATATATCCTAGGGTGACATCATGGATGATGTATTGGTCCCAAAAGGGTATTTCTGACACTACAAGATGACAATTATATCATCCATGACATCACCTAGGACCAAAATATAATTTCTAGGACCAAACTATAATTTATATTTTAAAAAAGGACCAAACAGACAGTTGGCTGGGTCAACTGGACTAGACTCATCTTAATATATTATTCCTAGGACCGTATGGTATTTCCTACATAATCAACATGACTTTCTTCACTTGTAAAGATGAACTTGGCCAAAGCCTAGAGGGGGTATTGGTATTAAGAAATTATAGTTGGTAAACAAAGCCTTGCATGCACAATGGATATGGAGATATGGTGTTGAGAAGTATGCTCTTTGGTGAAGGATAAAATCAGAAATTTGGTGGTTCGGCAGAAGCTTTTATTCCTTATTTTATCAAGAGTTTCAGTTTGTCATAATTTGTGGTATGGAATATTGAAGTCAAGAGAGTTTGTGAAATCTGCAACTGTTTTATCTCTTGGCTCTGGTTTATGTATTCGTTTCTGGGATGATGTGTGGGCTGGTATCCTCTTAAGAAACTTTTTCCTAATCTCCATCAACTTACTAAACAGAAGAATCCTTTGGTAGGAGACTTGATTTCTCATGAGGGCGCTTGGAATTTCAGTTTTTCTAGGCATCTAGATGACCAAGAAATGTTGGAGGTAGAAAATTTTCTACAAATTATTGGTGATCCCTCTCTGTTTTCCAATGAAGATACTAGGAAATGGAGATATGGAGATGATCTTTAGGTGGCCAATGCATATGAGGCGCTAGAAACAGGTGGTCTATTAGATTTCCCGGATAAACAGTTGTGGAACTCCAAGGTACCATTAAAAGTATCTTTTTTTAGTTTGGACTCTGTGTTTTAGTGGCGCCCCAACTGTTGATGTTCTTTACAAAGCAGGTATGATTCAGGATCCAAAATGTGTTTTCTGTGGTGATCATTTAGAGACAAATAATCATGTTTTTCTACACTGAAAAGTTAGTATTTGCTATTTGGTCTTACTTTCATGGAAATTTTGGGATCAATTGGGTTTTAGATAAAAAATGTAAGATCAAATTTATGAGAATGGAGTGACAAGAGCAGGAAAAAATCTAATTGCAGAAAAAAGAAGATTTAGAGTATTTTGCCTTTCGCCATCTGGTGGTGTGTTCGAAAAAAAAGAAACGCCATGTTAACAAGGATTTGAACCAACTGATAGCGGATATCAAATGTTTGATGTTTAATTGGGGGTATGAAGTCTGATTTGTTCTTTGGTTTTGATTTGTCTACTTTGTTATGTAATTGGCAGCCATATTATTTTTCTTATTGACCTTGAATCTTTGATCCATGCATCAAAGATGAAATTTTGGTAGAATAAGTGTAAATCCTAGGTGTCACAGTCAGTGTTATGTTTTTTTAGGACCTTGACCCTGAACATTGGAGATATTTGCGTTGGATAGTTTTGTCACCATATTTCTTATCTCGTGAAGCCTCCAACAAGTTTAGAGCATTTCTCGCTGGTTCAATTATGCATGATAAATCGATATAAAAGTGACTGTAGATTGTGTATATTTAGTATCAAAACAAGGAACAAGTGTATTCCCACAAAATATTTCCACAAGGAAGCTATCTGATCACTCTTGTGAGTTTCAAAATCGGTTTACGATTTAATCTTTTAAAATTGATTGCCCATGCATGATAAGTTTTTAGAAGTCTAAACCGTCAAATAAGTGTAAACTCTGTTTTTCTTAATGGATATATGAACGAAGAAGCGCATGCTGCTCAACCCAAAGTATTTGAGAATCCTACTTATCCTGATCATGTGATTAAACTAAACAAGGCACTAAATAGTCTAAAACAGGTTCCTATAGCCTGGTATGACAGATTGATCTCATTCATCTTACGAAAGGGTTTCTCAAGATAAGGTAATCATAAGACACTCTTTACTAAATGGAAAGGTAAGGATGTATCCATCTTGCAAATTTATGTTGATGATATCATCTATAAATCAATATCTAAGAAACTTGATGGGCTCCGAAACCTACTATTAATGGTGGTTTTTAGCTTAGGGTTAAAATCGTAAAATCGTACAACTGACATGACGTCACTATGACCATTAGCACATTTATTGAATCGATCAGCATGCCTACGTAAAAATTACCAGGGTACCTTTTTTTTTATGTGTCATGTTCCACGGCAGAACCCTTAACATTGACCGACATCATCTATGCCAAACCCTAATTCTCATGCTACCGCGCCAAGGCATGCCAACCATGCCAGCCGCACCACTGTGCCAATGGAAAACCATGCTAGCCACATCTCCGCGCCAAGGCATGCCAACCATGCCAGCCGTACTACTGTGCCAATGGAAAACCATTCCAGCCACATCTCCGCGCCAAGGCATGCCAACCATGACAGCCGCACCACTGTGCCAATGGAAAGCCATGCCAGCCATATTTCCGCGCCAAGGCATGCCAACCATGCCAGCCGCGCCACTGTGCCAATGGAAAACCATGCCAGCCACATATCCACGCCAAGGCATGCCAACCATGCCAGCCGCACCACTGTGCCAATGGAAAACCATGCCAGCCACATCTCCACGCCAAGGCATGCCAGCCGCACCACTGTGCCAATGGCAAACCATGCCAACCACATCTCCGCGCCAAGGCATTCCAACCATGGTAGCCGCACCATGCGCCAATGGCATGCCAAACCCTTGGCCCCACCATGCCAAGCCAACCGCGCCTTTCCTTGGCCCCAACCATGCTAGTCGCACCATGCGCCAATGGAATGACAAACCCTTGGCCCCGCCATGCCAAGCCAACCACACCTTGCCTTGGCCCCACCATGCCAAACCGCCCCTACCAAACCCTTGGCCCCACTATGCCAAGCCATCCGCGCCATTGGTGTTGGCCCCACCATGTCGGCCTTCCCCATGCGGCTACCAAAACGAAGGCGTGCGACGATCAACGGACACCCTTCCATCCTGGATGCAAATCCTAGCCGTCGAAGGTTGCCAAACAACACATGGTAACCTTTGGCCCAAAACCCTAGTTTTGGCCACACCAAACCGCGCCAAGGCATGCCATGCCACATGTGCCAATGGCATGCCAACCACCTTGTCGCGCCACACCATGCCGGCCTTCCCTATGCGTCTACCAAAACGAAGGCGTGCGACGATCAACGACCACCCTTCCATCCTAGATGCAGATCCTAGTCGTCCAAGGTCGCCAAACAACGCATGGCAACCTTTGGCCCAAAACCCTAGTTTTGGCCACGCCAAACCGCACCAAGGCATGCCATGCCACATGTTCCAATGGCATGCCAACCACCTTGTCGCACCACACCATGCCGGCCTTCCCTATGCGGCAACCAAAACGAAGGCGTGCGACGATCAAAAGCCACCCTTCCATCCTGGATGCAAATCCTAGCCGTCCAAGGTCGCCAAACAACGCATGGTAACCTTTGGCCCAAAACTCTAGTTTTGGCCACACCAAACCGCGCCAAGGCATGCCATGCCATATGTGCTAATGGCATGCCAACCACCTTTCCGCGCCATACCATGCCGGCCTTTCCCATGCGGCTACCAAAATGAAGGCGTGCGACGATCAACGGCCACCCTTCCATCCTAGATGAAAATCCTAGCCGTCCAAGGTCGCCAAACAACGCATGGTACCCTATGGACCAAAACCCTAGTTTTGGCCACGCAAAACCGCGCCAAGGCATGCCATGCCACATGTGCCAAAGGCATGCCAACCACCTTGCCGCACCATACCATGCCGGCCTTCCCTATGCGGCTACAAAAACGAATGTGTGCGACGATAAACGGCTACCCTTCCATCCTGGATGCAAATCCTAGCCGTCCAAGGTCGCCAAACAACGCATGGTAACCTTTGGCCCAAAACCCTAGTTTTGGCCACGCCAAACCGCGCCAAGGCATGCCATGCCACATGTGCCAATGGCATGCCAACCACCTTGTCGCGTCATACCATGCCGGCCTTCCCCATGTGGCTACCAAAATGAAGGTGTGCGATGATCAACGGCCACCCTTCCATACTAGATGCAAATCCTATCCGTCCAAGGTCGCCAAACAACGCATGGTAACCTTTGGCCCAAAACCCTAGTTTTGGCCACGCCAAACCGCGCCAAGGCATGCCATGCCACATGTTCCAATGGCATGCCAATCACCTTGCCGCGCCATACCATGCCGGCCTTCCCTATGCGTCTACCAAAATGAAGGCCTGCAACAATCAACGATCACTTTTTCATCTAAGATGCAGATCTTAGCCGTCCAAGGTTACCAGCTAACGCATGGCAACCTTTGGCCCTAGTTTGGTTGCGCCCAAACAAAGCCAAAACCCTAAATTTTGGCCGCGCCTAAACTGGGCCACATTAAAGCCATATTGATCATACTTTCATGCCACTGGCTACCAAACGAAAGGTTGTAATAATCAACGACTACCTTCCTCTTAAGATGCAAAATCTCGACCGTTGAAGGTCACCACCAAGCTGGCAAGTCTCCCAAGCTCAACTTTCCAGACAACAACAACATGCTACATGTTTTCCACGAAAACACTCGAGACATCAACACATGTCGCAAACTGGGGGATGCTCATTGGGTATTGGTTTGGCGATTTACAATGTGCGGCATACACTACGCTCGTTATAAGAAAGTGTCATAAGGATGAGGCGGTTAGTAAATACAGGGAGTAAGGGTGAAACGCTTTCTTTTATGGAACATCAATTCCAAGCGTTACGGTTACCACCTCCTCCCATTTACTCACCCGTTTTCCATTTCTTAATGAGACCAGACTACGTTTCACTTCGACTTGTATAAATAGGCATTACCTATTTCCACCGAACAAGAAGTTCTGGTCAGGAGCATACAACACTCAGAAAACGTTTGCTAGATTTCCCATCTGTTAGCTTCCCACTTTCTGATACAAGTCATAAAACAACTACTCTTCCATAATCAACTATTCTGGACTCAACACTATCTTCGCTTCCCTCCCCAAAACCAACCCTTATCCTCCTCTTTGTGACCGAAGCAAGTATGGAATGGCCATTTCTTGGTTTAGGCCGGATTTGTACAGATTGATCTCTCGAATCTAAAGTACTCCCTTGCAGTACATTGTTTAGGGTTTAGACTCGTTTCTCACCCACACGCCCGAAATTACCGAAATCAGCAGAAACCGTTTTCACCCTCAAACACCTACATATAATAACCATAATCGCACGACGTCTACAACGTAGAAGCGAAAAATACGGAGTCGAACCCACAGGGAGCAGCACAAATACCAATAACTAATATATCTAAAAAACCAACAAAGATATATGAGTTTCTGATTTAAAAAGAATAATAAGAAGGATAAGCCAAAATAACTAAATACAATGAGAGAGTCAGTAACTAGAGTTTTATGGTATCCACCACTACTTCTATTCAATTATTGGAAAAAAAACATAATTCAAAATATTTATTTATCTTTTGTTCTATTGACATCACCTATTATAAGCATATGTTAAGTCACAATTATCACTAGTATATTATAGGTACAGTTTTTAAAAGCGTACACTTCGACTATAAGCATGGCTTTTAAAAGCGTACGCTTCGCTTAGAATTTTAGCATTTCTCTCCGAGTCGCTAATGTGAAGTGAATCTATTATGAATATATATCTAGATTCCCTTATTTTAGGCGGAGGGGGGTTCGAACATCCCACCTCCCACTCAACATGGGTACACTGAACCAGTGTGCCACATGATTTTTTATAATAATTAGACTCATATAAAATTTATATAAATATTATCTTCCTATATTTTGTAATTACTAGTATTTATAAGAAAACATATGCTTCAAACAACAACCATGAATCGACGCTTTATGCTTCAACATACGCATCGCTTCTTAAAATTGATGAATGAGTCACGCTTCGCTTTATGCTTTCGGTACCTTGACTATAATCATAGCACATCAAAAGACAAAACCCAAGCATCCACTATAAAATTGTATTAGCGAGAAAATTATATGAAACTAAATATTAGTTCACAATATTATTTGGCTATCCTAAGCATACACAACCAGATACGTTTCTTCAACTTGATGTCGTGGAAATATAGAGAAAAAGTTTGATTTATCATAGGGATGGTGTTTATTGAATTTTTATTAAAAAAAATTGGTTACGAGAGACCCAATAAAAATTCGTACAAGATTATAATTTATATTTCCAAAATTCAAAATTTGTTAATCCTATCCAATTTTTGGCTAATCTCGCTATGAATTGATACATGATATGTTCTAGAATTATTGGTTATTTTTAACTTTTCATCCTACATGGATTAAAACATATTGAAAAAGAGGGTGGGGAGCTTAATATCAAAAGGAAGCCATGGAATTGTGGATCCGCTAGTTTTTATTAAGTTTCGACATTTAAACCTTGACTATCTAGCCACGAGGAATCTTACGGAGAACGAAAATTGATATGCCGAGCTAGTCAATGGCATATCAATGAAACATATTGGCCGAAAAAATGAAGCTTTATGGCTAAGGCAAGATGATGCCGAGGACAAACTGAACATGAGATGGTGAATTGATGCAAGAGCGAGAATTTGAGTTAGGCTATATCAAGGATGATAAAGGACATGAAATAGATCATGTCATGTCCTATGCATTAATCCAAGACCGATTGAAGCCTGGACATTCCGTGCAAGACAATGGTGCATGAAACGCATCAATATATATATATATATATATATATATATATATATATATATATTGTCTATTATTCGGATAATTAGAGCATATGATGCATGATGACATAAATTAAAAAGCATCTCTACATGAGTTTGATGTAGCTTAAGTGTCCAAGAGAATGCAACTCCAGACAACGACATGCAGATGTACACTCATGCAACGTTGGCTTAAATGTGATGGCTACAAGTTAGTTATTGGCTTTACACGTATGCCAGAGTTAAGGGACAATGATGAATGGTTATAAATCAATTTCGTAGCTTTATTAGAGTGTTTACAACCACTTGGGACAGGTGTGGTATGTCTAAAACGAATTGAATAAGGCTGGTCGGTTATGCATTAGTTTAGGCGGTTATAGGAACTGTTTCTTAGACAGATGTTTGTCCAAGGCTTTTATATCAGGTATGAACTATTTCCGGTCATTGTTTCTGTTGTAAGAATTGTTGGAGAAAATTATATTATGTATATTTGGATTTTTGGTCTTGGTGGAGTTGGAATTTAGGACCTATTGGTCATTAAGGACACTATCTCATTTTCACTATTAGTGAATGAACCTTTAGTCCCATATAGGGGAAACTAAAGATGATACCTCTCCATAAGTATTGAATTTTTTGATCTTAGAGTGGCCCTTGGGTCATACACACTTTTGTGTGAGGGAGAGGACTTAGGCAATGGGCTAGTTGGTGCAACCACACGTTTCACACACGTCGTCCGGGCCGGGCCGGGCTTGGGAGCGGGTGCGGGTCAACCAAGACTTATTTTTTGGAAAAATTTCTTTTGATTTATTTCCTAAACATTTTTGAAAATCAAATTAAATTCTTTCTTAAATATGGGAGGGCGTGTGACCCGGGCGAATTTATTCTCTTAATGAAAAAAATTTCTAACGGATGTCGACATTTCTTATTGTTTTTTTGACTGTTTGATGACATAATTATGTCGACATCTTGATAACATTACTTCGCATGCAGAATTATTTCGCACATTAATGTGCATTGATTTCACCTCCTCTGTTCGCCTATAAAAAGAACTCTTTTTCTTCATTTTTTTTTGTGTCCAGAAGAGCTACTATCCTTTTCTTTTCGTCTCTCTCCCTCTGTGTGGTCCTTTATTTCATTCTGTGCAATTGTGTTGGGTTCGTAAGAGTGGGCAAGTACTGTAGTGCTAACAGTACTTGCAGCAAGCAGTTTTATCCTGGATACAACTTGACCACAGGGTATAGGCATCACTCATTCTTGAGGCGTACTGGTTAACTATTGTGTTAAGGACAGCGTGTTGAACACGTGACTCTGTCTTCAGTTTGCGTTCATTTGAGTGTTTCTTTTAGCTTTCCAGAAATTTATGTTATAACATTTTTCTTTGAGTTTTGTTGTTACAGCTGCAACAATCTTAACACAATAGTTGTTTTTCCTCTGTCTGTAACAATGGGTAAGAACGATGTTGAGAGGCCTGCAAAATTTTCTGGGAAAGACTTTAAGAGGTGGCAGTCAAAAATGTTATTTTTCCTGAGTTACCATGAACTGGATTCTTATGTTCTGAAACCTTTTGATGAATCACTGAATGATGCTTGTCGTGAGTCTGTTTTAGATGAATGGAAGAGGGAAAACTACATGGCTAAAAATCATATTCTGAATTGTTTAGAGGATGCTTTGTATGACTTTTACAATGCTAAGGATAACTTTTCTACTTTTGATTTATGGGCTGCTTTGGAGGAAAAATACCAAGATGGAACTGCCGGAAGTAAGAAATTCTTGGTAGCCAAGCTTTATGAGTATAAAATGGTGAATGACAAATTTGTGGTTGATCAATTCCTTGAACTCCGGCAAATTATGAATGAAATTCTTGCGGAAGGTATGGTGATTGATGAAACTTTTCAAGTGTCTATTGTTATCGAGAAATTGTTTACTTCCTGGTCCGAGTACAAGAAGAAACTGAGACATAAAACTGCTGAATTTATTATGGTTGATTTGGGTAAGAAGATTCAAGTTGAAGAATTGTTGTGCTCCAAGGACAAAAATGTATCTTCTGCAAGGGACATGTCTAACAAATCTCATGTGACTGAACACAAAGGTTCCAATGCTGAAAAGAACCGAAACAACTCCAAGAAACCTCCAGGCAAGAAAGGTATGTTTCAGAAACCTAAATCTAGCATTAATAAAATTAAGGATGATTGATATGCTTGCGGAAATCCTGTCCATATGGCGGTTCACTGTAGAAACCGTAAGGACCTTAAAAAGAAAAATAATGCTAATTTGGTTGAAAACAACAAAGATGAATTTTCTGGCACGGTGTATGAAGTAAATTTGGTAAAAAATGTGAGATACTGGTGGGTAGACTCTGGCGCTACCAAACATGTCTGTGGGAACAAAGATATGTTCACCTTCTACAATAAGGTAGGGGAAGGAGAGAAACTCTATATGGGCAACTCATCTGCAGTTGCGGTTGTAGGAAAAGGCAAATTTGGGATCAAGCTCACTTCTGGCAAGACTCTCACTTTGAATGAAGTTCTTCATGTTCCGCTCATCTGCAAAAATCTTGTTTCTTGTGATGTTTTAGATGATAAGGGTTTTTAAATTGTAATAGAATCTGGGAAATGTTTTGTAACTAAGGGTAAGGATTATGTGGGGAAGGGTTATAAGACTGAGGGTCTGTATAAGCTTAATGTAAACTCTGCTGTAATGAATAATAATGATTCTTTCGCTTATGTTTGTGAGTCTTTGAATGTTTGGCATGGTAGACTTGGACATGTAAATTATAATTCAATGCTTAAACTAGCTAATGTAGGCTACATACCCAAATTTAGTTTGGAAAAGGAACACAAATGTGAAATATGCGTAGAATCAGAGTATGCTAGAAAACCTTTTAGCAAAAAAATTCATAGAAATTCTAAACCCTTAGAGTTAATTCACTCATACCTAGTTGACATGAAATCAGTTCAAATTAGAGGTGGTAAGAAATGGTCTGTTACTTTTATAGACGACTGTACTAGGTATTGTCATATATATTTGCTTAGAGGTAAGGATGATGCCTTATAAGCCTTTAAGAGGTATAAACTAGAAGTTGAAAACCAATTGAATACTACCATTAAAACCATTAGGTCTGACCGTGGTGGTGAGTACATAACTCCTATAGGAGATTTCTGTGTAGAACATGGCATAATACACGAGGTTACCCCTCCTTATTCACCTCAGTCGAATGGTGTAGCTGAACGTAAGAACCGTACCCTTAAGGAGATGATGAATGCCATGTTAATTAGTTCAGGATTACCTTCGAACTAGTGGGGGGAAGTTGTCCTCTCAGCCTGCTATATCCTGAACAGAGTACCTTTTAAAGGATCAGATAAAACTCCATATGAATTGTGGAAAGGTAGACAACCTTCTTTAGCATACTTCAAAGTGTGGGGGTGTTTAGCTAAGGTTCAGATCTCTAAACCTAAAGCAACCAAGATAGGACCCAAAACTGTTGACTGTGTCTTCATAGGGTATCCTGAGTATACACCTGTATATAGATTTATGGTTGTGAGTTCTGATATTTCTGAAATTGGTGTGAATACTATTATGGAGTCTAGGGATGTTGTGTTTTTTGAAAATGTTTTTCCATTAAAATTTGACTCTCGTAAGAGAGGTGTTGATCCCCTAGATGTCCCTTCAACCAGTCATACTTTACCTTTAGAGGAAGATGAAGTAGAAATTAATCCTAGGAGAAGTAAAATGGCTAGAACCAAAACCTCCTTTGGACCTGACTTCGTAACACTAGCAGAGTTTGATCCTCAGACTTATAGAGAAGTCATGACTTCTTCTGAAGCTCCATGGTGGAAAGAGTCATCTATTAGTGAAATGGAATCCATCAAAGAAAATAATACATGGGAGATAGTAGATTTACCTCCAGGGTGTAAGGCCATAGGATGTAAATGGATCTTCAGGAGGAAACGTAACATAGATGGAACTATTCAAAAATACAAGGCTAGGTTAGTAGTCAAAGGCTACAAACAAAAGGAAGGTGTAGATTTCTTTGATACTTACTCACCCGTTACGAGAATGACTTCCATTAGGATGTTAATTGCTATAGCTGCGGTTCATAACCTAGATATACATCAAATGGATGTAAAAACAGCTTTTCTACATGGTGAATTAGATGAAGAAATTTACATGGAACAACCTGAGGGCTTTGTGGTGAAAGGTTGTGAAAACAAAGTTTGTAAACTGAAAAAAAATCTTTGTATGGATTGAAACAAGCACCTAACAATGGCATGAAAAATTTGATCATTTAATGTTTTCTAGTGGTTTTAAAATCAATGAATCTGACAAGTGTGTCTATACTAAACTTGTGAATGATGCCTGTGTGATTGTATGCTTGTATGTTGATGATATGCTTATACTTGGTACAAACATGGATGTAATTAATCCCACTAAGAGCATTCTGAATGAGAACTTTGACATGAAAGATTTAGGCCCCGCATATGTAATCTTAGGGATGAAAATTAGAATAAATTCTAACGGTTATAGTCTTAGTCAATCTCATCATGTTGAATCTGTGCTTAGAAAATTTAATCATGTTGATTGTAAACCTGCTTATACTTCGTATGATCCTTGTTGTAAACTCAAAAAGAATAGGGGTAATGGAGTATCACAACTTGAATACTCACGAGTTATAGGAAGTATGATGTATTTGATGAACTGTACTAGGCCAGACATTGCTTATGTTGTGAGTAGGTTAAGTAGGTATACTTGTAATCCAGGGCAGGAACATTGGGATGCACTTTTTAGAGTGTTGAGGTATTTGAAATACACTTTGACCTTTTGTTTGAATTATGAAAGGTATCTTGCCGTCCTTGAGGGATTTTGTGATGCAAACTGGATATTAGACTCAGAGGAGTCCAAGTCTACGAGTGGATATGTTTTCACTCTAGCAGGTGGGGCTGTTTCTTGGAAGAGTTCCAAACAGACCTGCATAGCTCGATCCACTATGGAATCTGAGTTTATTGCGTTAGATAAAGCAGGAGAGGAAGCCGCTTGGCTAAGATGCTTTTTAGAAGACATTCCTCTCTGGCATAGGCCTGTGCCAGCTATATCTATACACTTTGATAATTAAGCTGCCATAGCTAAAGCTAAAAGCAGCTACTATAATGGGAAGTCTATACATATAAAGAGAAGACACGATACCCCAAAACAACTAATATCAAAAGGAGTTATTTCCATTGATTGGGTTAAGTCCAAGGAGAATATCGCGGACCTTTGATGAAAGGTTTGTCCAAGGAGATAGTTAGTAATGCATCTAAGGGGATGGGGCTTAGGCTCATTAAATAAACTTGCTATGAAGGATACTCAACCTTGCTGACTGGAGATCCCAAGATCAAGGTTTTGAATGAGACAACTAATTTGTGGCGGGTTAAGGTAAATACTATCAGAGAATTTCATTCTCTGCCCCTTCCCTATGGTGTAGACGTGATAGTGTGACTGCATGTGAGGATGACTTTCTATTAAGTTTTATTGAGTTCTATAGTTTTAATTTAAGATTGAAGTGGGGTGTAGCAGTAAACACTCTTGGTGGAACTCACCTATCTGAATGTGGAAGTGGGTCACTTCCAATGAGAATAGAGCTGATTCTATAGAGCATTCTGAGAAACGGGATTTGTCCAGGGCCAAAAAGGACACAACGGCACGAACTCGACAGCACCTAGAGAGATATCACGCGTGGTTATTATCGCGGATTACACCAAACGATGGTATTTTAAGACATCGCGTTCACTGTCCATCAAGTAGTTCCGGCAATTTCTCACTAAGAAAAGGTTCAAACCTCATGGACACCTCTTGCCTAAGTGGTATTTCTCGCTTTCCGTTTTCTGATTTTTGTATCGGTATTTCATTCATGTGGGGGATTGTTGGAGAAAATGAGATTATGTATATTTGGTTTTTTGGTCTTGGTGGGATTGGAACTTAGGACCTATTGGTCACTAAGGACACTAGCTCATTTTCACTATTAGTGAATGAACCTTTAGTCCCATACAGGGGAAACTAAAGATGATACCTCTCCATAAGTATTGAATTTTTTGATCTTAGAGTGGCCCTTGGGTCATACACACTTTTGTGTGAGGGAGAGGACTTAGGCAATGGGCTAGTTTGTGCAACCACACGTTTCACACACGCGCGGTGCTTCGCACCGAAGCACGCACACCGCCGTCCGTTCGGGTCGGGCTCGGGTGCGGGTGCGGGCAACCAAGACTTATTTTTTGGAAAATTTTCTTTTGATTTATTTCCTTTTTTTTTTTTTGAAAATCAAATTAAATTCTTTCTTAAATGTGGGGGGCGTGTGACCCGGGCGAATTTATTCTCTTAATGAAAAAAAAAATTCTAACTGTTTTAGGAGAGTTATAGGTGAAACATAGAGAGATAAGAGGAAGAAGAAGAAGAAGAAGAATTTTATTAGGGGATTAGGATAGAACCATTACACAGTTTCCTTTATATACAACCCTAGGAATCTAGTTGGACCGCACATCCAATGGGACGTAGGCCCTGTAACACTCCCCCTTGTGCGGTTCAATAACGAAACTTTATACACAGTGCTTCACATATAGTTCTTCAAATATTGTTCTCCTTGATGACTTGTGCCGAAATCAATTTCCTCACTAAAACTTGGACAAGGAAAAACCCAGTGGGACAAAACCTTGGTACAGCTCTTCACATGTAATACTTCACACATTATCTCGTCTTTTACAAGTAGTTCATAACATGCAATACGATCTTCAAAGATCGACGAGTCTAAGTTAATTACAGCGTTAAAACTTCGTCAGGAAAACCCAGAGGGACAAATCCCAAACTAAAGAAAAAGAGTACAATATTAAGAAAACTTAGAACATAGTTGGACTCCAACATGTTGCCTCACTAAAACCTTGACAAGGAAAACCCAGTGGGATAAAACCTTTACGGAGGGAAAAGAGTAAAGCGTGACAGATGCAAGTAAAGCTGATCCGTTGCAAATGATCACTTTTCTCCATTGAAGTTGAAAATCCTCGTAGGAAAGACAATAGCCTTAGTTGGGAAATTACATTCCTAGTGTTTGTTTTTGTCTCATAAAAACCTTGCCGAGCAACAAAACCCTATGGGAAAAAGTAACCTCGGTGAAGGAAAAGAGTTCGACACACCTTTAGATGCCCCCCCTGATGTCAGACAATTTTCATTAGTCTAATACAGTCAAAAGGAGTTTATCACACTTAACTTTTGTGACTTGAATGTTTATAAGACCATTTTGTTGATTCTGGAAGTTACGTTGTTAACAGAATATCGTGTTTCATTTCTTTGATTCAGATATTTTTAGTAATATCAATGACGATCTTTATGGATTTAACGTTCAACATACTTGATGTTTTTAGTGTTGTCTCGCTAAAAACCTTGTCGAGTAACAAAACCCTTTGGGAAAAACTATTCACGATCGAAGGGAAAAAAAGTACAACACAGCTTCAATTCTGGAGTAAAATATGTCGACATCATATCCTTGGATCCTCCCCCTGATGTCGGCATTTCCCCTGATTACTTTCAGAGTTGTTCCAGACAGTTCCTTTAGTCATGTATTTTTCGAAACTGAATAGACGTAATGGCTTAGAAAATAATCTACCATATCTCCCTCTGATTACTTTCGTTGGAGAAGAGATTATTGTTCCTTCATAATCAACAACTTTTGGATTGCACTATCATTAGCATTCCTTTTAATGCCTTTGTAGTACTTTTAAGTGTATGATTATATTCACAATACCATTCCAATGACGTTGCGTTGGCGCGGAGCTATATCTAGCTAACAAGTTCCCTGAGGATGTAAAATTTAATCGAGTACATTATTATATTAAGTACAACAAATGCGTCTATTGTACTTAGATATGGGAATTTCATCTTCCAACACATCTTAGTCATGTTCCTTGGGACGAAATGGTTACTTACTTACATTTAAACCTCGACTAATCATGGGAGTGCTATCAGGATGCATGTCTTTGTTAAATTGCCTGATAACTTTAGACATATGCAAAATGGTGGAATAATATACCACAAGCTCAGTATTCGATCGAGCTTTCGCTAGATTTTTCATCTCAAATTCGGATTTTAAATAGCTTTTAAGGTCTCTTATTACATCAAGAGTATACATCATGTTTGTACCATCAACATAAATAGCTACAATTCCAAATCAGGAACTTTCTTATGAATACGCAAGGAAAAATAAATTACTTTTCTATCCCCCCAAATCAAATAGCCACTTAGACGGGTATACCACATCCGCCTAATTTCTTGAATCTATAAGTGAGCGTTCTATCTAACTGCAAACGCACTCTGTGATTTAGAGTCATTTGATTTTGGGAAACAAAAGTCTATCAAGTACTTTTGTAAATATCTTCTATCTCTTGATTCTTTCAGAGATACGTAACAACCAAATACATATGCTGCATTTCAAGTCCTTTTGAAATTACCAAGTTAACTAATTAGCGGAACTCTATAAAGTTCATTACAAGAGAACAATTCCAGGGCTTTGTGAGAAACCTCGCGCCACAAGGCGAGTCTTTGTACTTTAAGACTATTTTCTTCTCATTATGCTTTATGAAAAATTAATTATGTATGTCCAATAGGCTTTACACTTGGTTGGTTAGCACTACCACACCAAATACCCGTATATTTGTCAAAGAACTAGGTTCTACCTGGATTGTGTAAGCCAAATATGCTATTTATTTGAAATTAATCAAAATAAATCATGGTTCGATCTCATTGTGCTCTACTTCTGGAGAAACTATTTATGGATTATATCATCACTGTGCACGCATGATCCTTCCATTGACTCATGTGCATTCTCATAATCCATCATGATTTTATTGTTCTCTAGAATCATTTAAAACTTCGGAGCGTCCTCCAGTATTGATTCATGGACATATTCAGAGACAATCAAATGAGATGATTTTATTAATGATACTAATTAGATTGTGCCTTACTCATCTACTTCCTTTCTAGGTGAGCATTGATCGAACCTGGTGGTCTCTCCATCTTCCTTTATGGAGCCACAGCCTCAACTACACTTCCACTAAGTGTAGTTGCAACACCTTAGTCTATGGTGTACCCCATACTGAGGATTTCTAACCTTGCAGGAATATTTGCAGCTGGTATGTGTGATCTTGTCACTTTAGCGACATCAGTGTAAATTCTGAAAAATTGATTATTCTTTATCACTTCACATTTACATTTGTGGAGTACAAGAATCAATATAAGACACAGGTGGGAACACACCACAAAAAAATCATGTCATTCCCTTAGAAAATACTTTTTCTTATCTCCCCTTAACGACGGGAAGACTGTCTCATTAAAGTGATAACTTGCAAATCTAGCAGTAAGAAATATCATGCCAAAGGTTTTAAAATGCGGATAATTGTTGAGAGTAAATATCCAACAGAATTACTTAATCATTTTTGTGACCTATCATAGTACGACGTGGACTCGTAATGGCACATATATAGTGCAACCAAAACTGCGTAAGAACACAAATGTCAGGCTTAAATTCAGTTACCAACTGGTACACAGAAAAGGTTGACTAATATTGGGTGCTAAAAAGAATTAAGTAAAGATGCGCGTAATATTGCATATCCCCAAAGGAATAAAAGGTAGGTTTGTACGCATAACCTATTCCTTAGACACCATCTGCAATCTTTGATAGTAGCCTCTGCGAGACCATTGGGTATAAGATGCTTTATATTGATCCTATTAAACATGCAATATTCATCAAGTCCTTTTGATGTAAATTCTCTAGCATTAACAAGGGTGGTTAGCCTTTGCACTTTGCATTGCGTAATATGTGCTAGGATTTTCAAACACAAATTTCTTGGAAACTATAACTAGCCCAAAATGTAAATACATTCACCAGATCCATCACTTTAATGGTCCGCATTCTGGATGAATATTTTTCTAAATTTTCACCTTGTTTTCTTTGTAATATGGATTTTTTTTTTTTACCATTTGCATCTTAGGATGGTCTCGTTCCTGTTTTATTGAAGACTTTGTAAAAATGAGGGATATGCTTTCTTACCTGAAAGCATAATGGGAAGGGGGGTTGTACATCTGGTACTTTAGAGAACACTTATTGAGAGATATACCGTTACTTCACATTATGTCAATCATTTTCCCATTGTCTTGTCCACTCAAACACAGTGATGTACGTATGGTTCCTTTCAAAATGAAACATCATGTCCCAACTAAAGTGCCATTATGGTTATGTCAAAGCCTAAATGAGTCAATTCCCAACATTTCATCGTCGGAGTCAATATGGATTCAATAATCCAAATACTATAGTGATTTACATTTCACTAGATTGACTCATTAGTTTCTCAAAGAAATATTTCTTTCAAAATATATTAGAAACTATAAAATATGCAAACAATTACATTCTCATCATTGTGAGGTTCCGTATGATATCCATTTGCATGGGTTACTTTGGAATTTAACAAGGTGTGATCATCTCTCGGTACATTAAGAGATTTTGTGACGTCTTTGTTCTATCTTGAAAACAAATTTTGAGCAATGATGCGCTCGATGATCCAATATATCTCAAGTGCTTTAGAGAAGTTATGTCTCGTGTTTTCATTCCATAAGTGCAGACATTAGATCTAGTTAAACTCAATAAGATAATCAATTGGCCCGGTAAAATTCTTGTTTCCATTAAAGTTGATGTGAAAATTGGTTGCTACTATGATACAAACATTACATTGTATATACTAATACCTATGACCAGGTGCATTTCCAACTCTTTGCATTTATGATGGGAGCTACAATTACATTTTAGTTGATCCCATACTCGGTTGATACTTGTGTATTGTTGTTGTTACTACCGAAGACAAAAGTACATCTTTGTTTCATGATACATATGTCCCTTTTCACATGCTTTATATGAGTCGGTACGTTTAACCCTCATTACTTTCGGGTTCTTTCCATTTTCAATTTTGCTACATTTAGCTTAATTTGAGAAATTTCTTTATCTCAACAGGCCAAGAGATTCTCACTATACATGTCAACCAATTACTTTAGGTTGAATAAATTACTAAAGATAATTCTCTTGTGGTCACACTTCAACATATACTATTTCGTTAGTATCATGGATGAAGTAGAGAAATGGAAATTTATGACTCAAATAAATATAAAAAAAAAATGTGAGTTCTTCCACAAAAATTAGAATACATGTGGTTTTGTTTGCAACGTATCTTTTGAAACTATTGATTCTTTAATAGTCGAGCAAGTGGATTACATCCCACGGAACATTCAAATTTGGGGACAAAATATCATGTACACAATCACGGTGTTTAAGTACTTCTAAACCTCAAATAAATACATTGGAATCGAGTTGGTACAACCAATTGAACAAAATAACAAAAAAAACACCGTTAAACTATAGCCAATATCATATTCAAGAGAACAACATAGCGTTAAGACCAAAATTCTTAATGATCAACATCAACAATTATAATTTAAATAGACCGTATATATGTTATGGACTTATCTTAAGACAAAAATAAACAAAACTAGACATGTTATAAAAACAAATAAATAAGCCTAGTAGTCATTATTTAATGTAAAAGGCTACATTAGTTACATACCTTGAGGCTTTGATTTCCACTATATGTACACCAACCCAGAACAGGCTTGGTCATGCACAGCCCCAAACTAGAACGGGACTGAACTGAGCTGGACCTGAGAAAATGGATGGACAGACCCATCTGGATCGCTGGAACTGGACCAGGTAGACCCATCTGGATCTGGATCGGACAGACCCATCTGGAACTGATTACGCAGACGGACCCGGTTTAGGTCAGACAGGTCCGAGTTAGGAACAGTTTTCCGTCTCTGTACTTTCCATCTCCGTAACAGACATGCTTTCTTTCTTTTCCCCTCAACCGACGGACTACCAAAACAATCAATCACAGTCACGGAATGCGGATGAATATAATATATTATATTAAAAAATCCTAATCACTAATGACCACCAATATATATTACAATATCTTAATCATCTGATTGGCCATGGTATAGGACAAGGTTCAGTCGATTTTCAATCAATCATGGAAATCATATACAAACATGCTGTAAAAATTAATCATCTAATTGTTTATTATAGTTGGTAAAGAAGGTTAAGTCAATTCTCACGGTTTTGATTCCATGGAAAATAAAAAATTTCTAAAAATTAAAATAAAATAAATGGGATGAAATAGATATAATTTAGCTGATTTGATTCTTGTGATTTCAATATTAATCGTTGATGTGAATCATCCATTCCATGTAAAAAAAATCCACCAAATCAATCTAGCTTTGTGGTATAGCATCGGGCATGATAACGTGTTTAGGAGAGTTAGAGGTAAAACATAGAGAGATAAGAGGAAGAAGAATAAGAATTTTATTAGGGGATTATGATAGAATCATTACACAGTTTCCTTTATATACAATCCTAGGAATCTAGTTGGACCGCACATCGAATGGGTCGTAGTCCCTGTAATACTAACGGATTTATTTGCATGGATGTCGACATTTCTTACAGTTTTTTTGACTGTTTGATGAAAGAATTATGTCGACATCTTGATAACATTACTTCGCATGCAGAATTATTTCGCACATTAATGTGTATTGATTTCACCTCCTCTGTTCGCCTATAAAAAGAACTCTTCTTCTTCATTTCTTTTTGTGTCCAGAAGAGCTACTATCCTCTTCTTTTCGTCTCTCTCCCTCTCTGTGGTCCTTTATTTCATTCTGTGCAACTGTTGTTGGGTTCGTAAGAGTGGGAAAGTATTGTAGTGCTAACAGTACTTGCAACATGCAGTTTTATCCTGGATACAACTTGACCACAGGGTATAGGCATCACTCATTCTTGAGGCGTACCGGTCAACTATTGTGTTAAGGACAGCGTGTTGAACACGTGACTCTGTCTTCAGTTTGCGTTCATTTGAGTGTTTCTTTTAGCTTTCCAGAAATTTATGTTCTAATATTTTTCTTTGAGTTTTATTGTTACAGCTGCAACATGAATAATGTAAAATCATTGTATTTGTAGTTCCAAGATGGACATGTCTTTGGCATTCTTCCCTTTAGGCAATAAAGAAGTGATGCATCAATATTTATGTTACTATTCTTACTGAGTTTGAAATTATTAGCATGGAAAATCCTTTTATGCTTACGAGGACATGAAAAATTAAGAGAGTAAGCAAAAGAAAAAAAGTCTTATATAGCCAAGTACCAAAGAATTTGGTACTTTTCTTATATTCAGAAATGTGTAAGGCTGAGCAAAGATTGGTTATTAAGGAGGTATTAAACCGTTGTTGCATCCCAAAGAAAACTAATGAGGTATTTGAGGTTGTAACAATTTTCTGTATCAGAGTTGTGTTTTAAGCAGAATTCAAGACGAAAATATAGTGTATTTGTGATAGGATGCACGACTACATATTTCTCGCTTTATCTTTCTTTCATTACCGAGTATTGATGAGTGCTAAAAAGTGCATATTTTTATATATTTTTCTTGGCATTTAACTCATCTTTTGTGCATTAATTCTACATTTTATCCCATATTCTGTATTTTCTTTGTTTTCAAGAATAAATATTTTTATTAATTAATTTTGCATTTTTAGGTAATAAATAAAGTCTGGATGACTTGCGGAGCGGAAAAGAGCTGAAGAGTGGTGAAAAGCCGGAAGAAATTACGCAAGGAAGCCGCAAAGAATGGAGCGCACGTCCAAAAAGCTAGGAATAGGCTCAAGAAGGAAGAATTGTTCTTAAAGAAGATATGGGCTTGGCATACCCAAGGCCCAAAACCCTTACCCAAACCCATTTTCTATATCCATACCCGCCTCCATTCCCGACCGTCAGATTGGATCGCATCTGCATCCTACGGTCGCTTCTTTGCCTGCGCATCAAACCTCGATACTTCCGCTTAACACTACAACACCTAACTCCATCTGGTGTCGTTAATTTTGTTGTATTGTATCATCCAACGGTCGCTGCAGGATCCACTTCATCTCACCGTCAGATTGATCTTTCATCTCCATATCCCACGGTCGAGATTCGCCAAACATCGAACTCGATGATCCCGCTACACACCATAGCGACCGAACCCTATGACCTAACCAAACATCCCCTTCTTCCCAAAACAATCGACCTTCACCTCCTTTCTCCCCTACCCCGACAGTTGCAGAACCACCACCATCACCCTGCCACTGCCATCGCCACCACCTACTCCATAGCCACCTAAACACCACCACCAACTCCACTATAATCACTCCCCCCATCTTCTAGCCATCTATCCTACCAATTTCTTTTCTTTTCTTTCTCAGAACCCTAGGAAAGAAATTGGTACAATAGCTCGAGCTAGAAAGAGAAATTGAAGGCATGGGAAGGAGCAGAGAAGGGAGAAGAAGCATGGGTTGAAGACGGACTCGTCTTATCACGTTTGGTAAGTTCGAAAATCAAAACCCTAGTCTACTGTCAATTTGGGGGAATTTATTAAAAAAAACCCTAATTTTCTGTTAGGGAGAGCATCAGAAGATATGGGTCTGATTTGTACTGTCAAATTAGGTAGAAACAATTTACCTAATTTCTGTTTGATTTTAGGGATTTTTGGGAAAGAACCCTAATTTTGTAATTTGGGGGAAAACCCAAAGTGGGTCTGTGGGTATAAATAGAAGGGACTGGTGTGATGTAAAGGCTTATGCCTGGGTTAGCCAGTGTGTCACCCAAGAGCACTGGAATAGCCAGTGTCTCAAGGGTTAGTGTTTAATTTTCAACTATTTTTATGTTTATTCCATTACTCTTATTCAGTTTCAATTCAGTTGATGTTTTTGTGTTTCAATTCAGTTCATGTTTTTGTTTTATGTCTTCTGTGTTTGTTTATGTTCAGTTCAATGCTCTGTTTAGTAATTGTTTTGTTGTTGTTGCTGTTATGTGAGCTCTCATGTGTATGTGTATAGCTAGGCTGAGATGATGCCTTAAGTCACTGTTAGAGGTGGAATGTTAGATTATAATTCTTGTAAATTGAGCTAATTGAGAAATGGAGGAATTTAGTGCTCATTAGCAAGCTTCTTCTCCTTCCATTCCGTTTATGTATGCCCTGGAACATAGGCAGGCTTGAACCTTCACCTAGCTCCATTAGGGACAGGGATTTAACATAGAATTACACCATCTGGCTAGGTCACAAGGTGGATTCATAACCTAGTTGTGATGTTTACTGTTTTGTGTGAATGTTAGGCTAAAGCCTTTGAAGCATTGGATTGATTGAGCAGTGGGGAGAAACTAGTGCTCACTAGTGACTGTGAGCAAACTGGTTCTCTTCCCACTCTAGTTGTATGCCTAGGCTCCCAACTTTGCCTTTCATTTTTTGTATCTTGTTCTTTCTTCACTCTTTGCCTTAGGCTAGCTGCCTTTGTGCCTTGTTCTCCCACTGTCCTTGGCTTGTAGCCTTGGTTTGCAACTATCTCTGTTTTGTTATTACTTGGCTTGCACTATCACATTAGCACCATGTCACCATTCATTGTAAATGCCACCTTAGTTTCATAATTGTTTTTGGCCTTTGTAAATACTCCAGCTGCATTGTCACTTCTCTACTGTCATTGCCATTACCACATTGTAAATATGCAACACCATTGCCACTGTCACTGTAACCTTACTTTGTACATAAGCACTGCAGCCTTGTCCTATGCTTCATGGTTTCTTTATGTCATTGTCTTGGCTTGGTGCCTTATTCTCCCATGTTAACTCACTGCATTGTTGCACTACCTTGACCCTGTTTTGCCCTGTCTCAGCTTGGTCCTAGAGCTAGCTATCTTGACTTAGCCTTTGTGCTAGTCTGCCTTGGCCAGTGTCATGGCCTAGAGCCTTATCTTGGTCTGACAGCTGCATTGCTTCCCTTCCACTGCTGCTGCTGCTGCTACCTCAACCAGCTTTGCTACTGCAGCTGTCTGCTTCCACTCCTGCTGTCTGCTGTTTCTCCAGCTCTTGCCTTGGCCACTGTCCTGCTGCCCAAGGCACAGCCACAGTTTAGGTTAAGGCTCAAAGCCCAGTTCAGTCTTGGATTAATCTAGAAGCCCAATTCAGTCAACTGTGGGCTTAATCCAAAAGCCTAAACTCAAAAGCCCAAGACCAAATCAATTGAGTCCATCCCAGTGCACTTCAAGGGCCAAGCCTACTGCACTTCAAGACCAACTGAGCCCAAGCTCAGTTCACTTCATTATCAAACAAGCCTATAATCCAAAGGTACCCTAAGCCCAAAGCCCAAAAGGCTTCATAGTTAACCAACAACAAATTAAAGCCCAAAATAGCTAGAGAACTCCAAAACACACCCAGTCTCTGTGGATCGACCCGTACTTGCACGAGCTACAA
This sequence comes from Papaver somniferum, assembly GCF_003573695.1. Classification (NCBI taxonomy): domain Eukaryota; kingdom Viridiplantae; phylum Streptophyta; class Magnoliopsida; order Ranunculales; family Papaveraceae; genus Papaver; species Papaver somniferum. Next base: position 86,570,965 of record NC_039365.1, on the reverse strand, counting down.
CTGACGACCGTGCACTTGCGGTATTACTGTAGGCCCGTTTCATTTCGCTTCAATTTCACACACTTCCGGGCCCACCAAGTATCAAGCGACATTCTTTCAATAGAAATTGCATTAGTATGGATACTAATGGAAATATGATTGAAGAACAATTACCAGGTAAATTCGATCATCTTGAGCAATTTTGCAGCCTTGAATGTACAGTTGTAAACGTTGCAGTAAACAATAAAATGCATGTACTGTAGAGAGTGCCTGACTAGATATACTCGAAGGAAGAAGTGTTGATTAGTTCCAATTGTTGATGAATGAATGCAGTAGAAGCACGTTTCGGTGATGAGACTCATCGTTTAACACCATCAGAATTGAGATTACTGAATTAAAGGGGTAATTTAGTGATGTGAAGTCCATGCTTTCAATCCATATAAAATATTAGAGATATAAGTGTGTGAATAGTTTGTGTCAGGTCAACTGGTCAATATTGACTTGACTTGTATTATTACACCCAATGTTTATCTTTAAATACTTGTAATAGTACTTTCTTAGTTTGTATTGAAAACAATTCTTTACAATAATATCAACTTCAGTGTTTCTCATGGTATCAGATGATCCTGAGAGTAAAAATTCTTCTGTTACACAAATTTTCTCAACATCTTTTATAGCATTCAACGAATCATAAAACCCTTTTCCAAAATTTTTGATTCAGATTAATTACAAAATTTTCAAGAACACTTCTTACTACATAAATATTCCATTCAATATTTGTGCCTGGGGTTATTCTTCATCAGCTTTCTTCAATCTGGTTAATGTCTGCAACAATTGTTTATAGAAGACGCAAAGATATGGCTTCTACTTTCGCTGCTATGATAGGTACTAGTTCTGATTTTACCTTTTCATTCTCAAATATTTCAAATTTTGTTTCTGCAAAATTAGGTCCCAACAATTTTTTGTTGTGGAAAGATCAAATGGAATCGATTCTTATATCTACTGATCTGTAGGGGTATGTTACTGGTGATGTTATTGAACCGGTTAAGAATTTAGAAGTTAATGGAGTTTTGTCTATAAACACTCAATGGGTCCTTTGGAGGAAGATTGATTGTTTTGTTACTAGCTGTTTAAAAGCTACTTTTACAGATTCTGTGTCTGGTGATGTTTTAGGATTATCTACTTCTCATGAAATTTAGGCATATCTTGAAATATCTTTTAGAAGTCAATTCTTAGCCAGAAAAAGTATGCTCAGGAATCAATTGCACAATGTTAAAAAGGGTAATCTTACAATTCTGGTTTATTTACAAAATATCAAAACCATTGTTGATTCTTTAGCTGTCATTGGAGAAAAATGAGTGATTCAGATTTTGTTATATATGTGCTCAATGGCTTAGGCAGAGAATTTGATACTTTTGTAGCTGCAGCACAGAACAGGGAGACTCCTTTTACTTTTGCAGAGTTAAAACCAAGATTATTAACCCATGAGCAATGGCTTATTGAACAACAACAAGATTGCAGTACTACTTATGATACTCAACATGCTCTTTATGGAAAAAATGAAAATGGTGGCAATAACTTTTCTGGTAACGGTATGAGCAAACCAAGAAATAACAATGGTCCAAGAAATAGTGGAGATTTTAAGAGCAATACTGGTTTTAATTCAAGAAATAACAATGGTCAAAATACTGTGTCCCAAGGTGGTACATTTGGACAGGGAAATGGAAATGGAACTAGAAGAGATTTTTCTTTAGTAGAATGTCAAATTTGTAGAAAGAGAGGTCATTATGCTAGCAGATGTTATTTCAGATATCATCCTCCAACATTTACTAATTCTGCTAATGAAGCTCAGCAAATTTCTTCCCAACAAGCCTTTACAACTTTTACTGAAGATCATTCTGCACCATCTAATCCAACTGCTACTCATTGGATTTCTGATTCTGGTTCTACTGCACGCATGACTGGAGATGAGACTTTACTTCATAATTCTACATCTTACAAAGGCAAGGATCATGTGCAAGTTGGCAATGGTAAATCCCTTACTATTACTTCAGTTGGTAATTCTCATGTTAATATTTCTTCAACCAGCTTTAACTTGAATAAGGTTTTATTGGTTCCTGCTATGAGACATAATTTGCTATATGTTGCAAAATTTACCAAACATAATTCTTGCTACTTCAAATTTTATCCAGATGGTTATGAGATTAGAGTTATATATTCTGATATTGTTCTTGCTCATGGAAAAGTAGTCAGTAGTTTGTATCCTATTACTCATTTTCCCAATGCTCATGTTTCATTATCAGCTACTTTTCCTGCTCCTTCCCATGTATGGCATGCTAGATTAGGTCATCCATCTAATCAAATTCTTCAAAAACTTCACTCTACTAAGCAGATTGTTTTGAATTCAGCTTTACCTTCTGCTCTTTGTCATCCTTGTCAACTTGCCAAAAGTAAAAATATTCCTTTTCAGTTATCTTCCTCTCATGAACAAAAACCTTTAGCTTTAATACATTGTGATGTTTGGGGGCCTACTGTACCATCTCTCAAAGGCTATAGATATTATATTCTGTTTGTTGATGATTTTAGTAGATTTCATTGGATATATCTAATGGAATTGAAGTCTGATGCTGCTCAATGTTTTCAACATTTCAAAACTCATACAGAAAATCAGTTTTGTACTAAAATTTTAGCCTTTCAAGTTGATGGTGCAGCTGAACTTGTTAAAGGATCTTTCAAAGTTTTGTTACAATCCAGTGGTATCAAAATTAGAATATCTTGTCCTAAGACACCAGAACAAAATGGTTTAGCTGAATGTAAACATAGGCATATTACAGAAATGGGTAATACCCTCCTGTTTAATTCTCATTGTCCTAAAAGAGTATTGGTATGATACTTTTCTTACTACTTCTTATCTCATTAACAGAACACCCACAAAGGTTTTGAATTTTAAGACTCCCTTTGAAGTGCTCTTTGGTGCTTCTCCAGATTTTGGTTTTCTTAAAACTTTTGGTACTATTTGCTATCCTAATCTTGCTCATTAAAGAGCAGATAAACTTTTTCCCAAGTCTGTAAAGTGCGTTTTTATTGGTTACAGCCCTCTTCATAAAGGCTATAACTGTTACAATCCAGTTACCAAAAGATTGTATGTTTCAAGACATGTCAATTTTTCAGAAACAGAATTTTATTTCCCTCATACAACAGTTTCATCTTTTTCTCTTCCTTGTGATGCATCTATTTCTAATTCCTCATCTTCAACTGACATTGTTCCTTCTAGTACAATGGTTACAAGGTCTCAAAAAGGTATTTTAAAACCAAATTTTTTTCCAGATCATATTTCTCATTACTCTGTTAAACATCCTCTTCGAAGTATACATCTTTATTGACTACTTTAACTGAGCCAAAAACTTTTAAAGAGGCAATGAAAAATCCAGATTGGCAGGTATCCATGAGGGATGAATACACTGCATTGATGGATAATGATACTTGGTCATATGTTGCTCCTGAACCTCATATGAACATATTAGGTTCTAAATTGGTATACAGAGTAAAGAGGAAATCTGATGGGACTGTTGATAGACTAAAATCTAGACTGGTAGGTAAGGGATATGATCAGCAAGATGGTGTTGATTTTAATGAAACATTTAGCCCAGTGGTTAAGTCACCAACAGTTAGAGTAGTTCTATGTTTAGAAATTACTTATAATTGGATTGTGAAACAATTAGATGTTAGTAACGCTTTTTTACATGGATATTTAGATGAAGAGGTTTATATGTCACAGCCACAAGGTTTTCTTCATCTGGATTATCCATCTCATTATGTGTGTCGTCTCAAAAAGAGTTTGTATGGCCTTAAACAGGCACCAAGAACATGGTTCTACAGATTTAGCTCATTTCTTCTTAAATGTGGTTTCAAGAAGTGTGTTTCAGATAATTCAATGTTTTTCAAGTCAACTGGTAGTGATATTCTTGTTCTCCTATTATATGTTGATGACATATTATTAACCGGTAGTTCTTCTGTGCTTATTTCTGAGATTATTACCTCCTTGAAGAAAGAATTTGCAATGAAAGAGTTAGTGGACTTAGCATATTTTCTTGGCATTGAAGCTGTGAGACATAGTTTTTCTATAGTGTTAACTCAAAAGAAATACACTTTAGAACTTCTTGAGAAAGAAAATTTGTTGGATTGTAAAGCTTGTGATACTCCAGTTGTTAAGGCTAGTAGACTTTCTATTCATGATGGGGTTAAATTGGACAATCCTTGTCATTACAGAACATTGGTAGGTGCTCTGCAGTATTTAACAGTCATTAGGCCAGATATATGCTTTGCAGTGAATTATGTTTCACAATTAATGCATTCTCCATCTGATTTACACTTGCAACTTGTTAAGAGAATCTTGAGATATTTGAAAGGGACTGTTGATCTGGGGATTACTTTGAACAAATGTGATGTAACTAGCTGGAAGGCATACACAGACTCTGACTGGGTTCAAATTTAGTGTCTTGGTCATCTAAAAAGCAACCTACAGTCTCAAAATCCTCTGCAGAAGCTGAATATAAATGTCTTTCTGTTGCATCAGCTGAATTGCAGTGGTTTTCTTACTTATTGAATGATTTACATGTTGTTGTTAACTATGTGTTGCTGTTATGTGATAACACAAGTGCTATGGCTTTGGCAACTAATCCTGTTTTTCATGCCAGGACCAAGCACATAGAAATACAATATCACACTGTCAGGGAATTGGTTGAGGAAGAATTCCTAAAGTTGCAACATATTTCTTCAGAAGATCAACTGGCAGATCTCTTTACTAAAGGCTTGTGTTTTCCAGCTTTTTCAAAGATTTTATCTCAGTTGCTTGGGACTCCTTTATCTACTTCAGTTGCTTCTTCTACTTCAGTCACTTCTTCTGCAGTTCTACTTACATAGATTTCTTCTTAATTTTATTTTATGTCAATCTGATATTGTATTCTTAGTATCAGCTTGCAGGGGGGGTATTAGAGATATAAGTGTGTGAATAGTTTGTGTCAAGTCAACTGGTCAATATTGACTTGACTTGTATTATTACACCCAATGTTTATCTTTAAATACTTGTAATAGTACTTTCTTAGTTTGTACTGAAAACAATTCTTTTCAATAATATCAACTTCAGTGTTTCTCATAAAACAGATATCCGGGAAGATGATAAAGTCTTGCAATCTTATTAGTAATGTCCATTTGCAAGGGCGAATAAGTAACACATAAAGCGGTGAAGGACCAAAAAGTGAAGACAGGGTATGTGTGGAAAACCTTGAACAAGGAAAATGATGTTGTTAGAAGCCTTAAAGTAATGACTTGAGATGTCGTGTAAGAGGGATTGAGGGCCAGTTTCTGCTAAGTGATGATGCTTGACCAATAGAAAAAATACATAAGGTGAAGCAGACGAGTACATAGACTAAGATCTTACGCCAATTTTTTTTTTCTTCACTGATGTTTCAAGTTCGTGGTATGACTAAAAAGGACCAGATGTTTCAATTTTTATCAGGTTTTCAACCTTGGGTGAGTTCTGAACTCAAGAGGTGCGATGTGCAGGATATATATTACAACTGCAAACCACGTTATAAGAACCTTGTAGAAAGTAAGCCAACTGAAGATTAACAAGGCCAGACTAGTATGGGAAAGGATAAGGCGCGTGAGAAGTATGAAACAAAAAGACAAAGGACATGCCAAAGATTCATGAAGCTGAATTGAATTCCCTACGACTAATAAGTTGAAAGGATGCTTTATGTGTGAATGCCCATACTTTGCTCGCAGCTGTATTAAGCGTCAGTTACGTACTTAAGGAAGTATCATTTGAGAATGACTATGGAAGTCATTCTAATAAGACTTACTCAGTTCGAAATGAAGGCACAAGCATAAGACGTCACAGTGAGATTGTTTCTCATTCGGAACAGTCGGATAAAATATGAGCTCGACTATAAGGAGTGCTCTGGTCTTCTATTTGCAACATCTAAATCATAGAATAATACTTTATTTTCTGAAGTTGTTGGGTAGTCAAAGTGTTTATTTTCAAACTCTGTTAGAAATTTTGTTTTCCAGACGTTTTAAATCTATAAAAATATTTGATTGGTGTTAACATTTTCTTTCGTAAGAGTATTTACTATCGGCATGATAATTTAGTCATAGAGTATGAATACGGAGTCTGTATATATCTAATAGAATTGAATGAAGATGTTTTCGAGGTTAAAGTCTTGCCCTTTTAACTTGATAGAAAAATTAAGCCAAAAATATGTTATATCAGACACTGGAAGTAAAGAGGCAATGAATTGAATGGTAATTGTTAAGGATCGAGCAAGAGAGAGGAGAGCATACACGCGGAAGCACAAAACGATTACATTGATAATAATCTTGGTGTATCTTTCTCATTGATTCTTCAAACTATTTATACAATCACAAGACTTGGTTCTCAAGACACAAAACTTGGTTCTCAAGATATTCAATTCCTAATATAACTCACACAACTTAAACTCTGAATCTTCTAAATATAGACTCTCCTATATTATTTCCTAATACCCTCCTTCAAGATGGAGCATGTAGATCACGAATGCCCATCTTGGACAAAAGAAATTTAAACTAATCTTTCCCTCACATTTTTGTGAAAAAGAAAAGAAAAAAAAAACTTCTAATTTTGATCCTCATAGTAGTTTTTGGACATTTCGGTCCCGATTGTAGTTTAAGGACATTACGGTCCCATCTTCGTAGTTTAAGGACATTTCGATCCCCTTTGTAGTTTAAGGAAATTTCGGTCCCCTTCGTAGTTTAAGGACATTACGGTCCCGATTGTAGTTTAAGGACATTTTAAGGACATTTCGGTCCCCTTCGTAGTTTAAGGACATTACGATCCCATCTTCGCAGTTTAAGGACGTTTTGGTCCCCTTCGTAGTTTAAGGACGTTACAGTCCCGATTGTAGTTTAAGAACATTAGGGTCTCATCTTCGTAATTTAAGGACATTTCGGTCCCCTTCGTAGTTTAAGGACATTTCGGTCCCATCTTCGTAGTTTAAGGACATTTCGGTCCCCTTCGTAGTTTAAGGATATTTCGGTCCCCTTCGTAGTTTAAGGACATTACGGTCCCATCTTCGTAGTTTAAGGACGTTTCGGTCCCCTTCGTAGTTTAAGGATGTTTTTGTCCCATCTTCGTAGTTTAAGGACATTACGGTCCCATCTTCGATTTCTTCGGCAGAATACTTCTTGTACTCTTGGTTTCTTGGTTTCTTCAATAGAATATTTTTTGTACTCCCTAGATAACTCATAGGATTTTAACCTACTATTGTTGTTATTTTTCTCATCACCTCTTGGTGATTGCTTCTCTTTCTTCACAATCTTGTAGTTGTTTCTTCTTTTTCGTTCCAGTCACGCTTTTGTTGCGAAACTTTCGCACTTCTTTGTTCGTAACAAACTTGCAACACTATGACATAATTGTCACACTTCTGTTTGCAGGTATTTAAACAAACACCTTCTCTTCTTCTCACTTGTTCTTCTCGATCTCAAGGTTGTTGTAGCAGCAACAAATCTTTTGACAACAAGCAGAACCCATCAATTATTCCTGTTTGGGATTGAAATACAACCCATGTCTCCATAACCCTAGGAAATGAACCCATAGCCTGGACGACATTATTTTCTCCATATTTTGTAATCACGAAACTCTAACGTTCTTGTTTATCTCGAGCTTATCAATACTTTTTTTTTCTTTAGAAGTGAATGGAGGAGATCTTGTTCTCCACACCCATCACACCTTCCAAATGCTACACGTTAATTAACACTGACTACTAAGGGTCATTTTATTTATTCAAAACGAATACGAGACAAACCCAAGTCTCCATGTCCTTCGTATATCACCCATTCATCTCTCTTGTAACCTTTTTTTTTTTTTTGATAACTATAAAACCCTAAAAGCACCAACACAACAACATGAATCAACAGACCTTAAAACAACTCATTCTCATCTTTTGAAAAACTCATCAGAACTCCGCAAAACTTCTTCTCGTTTAATGAAAACAATTTTCTAACTCTTTTTCCTTCTCCTCTCCCTTCCTCTCACCTTGCTCTGATACCATGTTAAGGATCGAGCAAGAGAGAGGAGAGCATACACGCGGAAGCACAAAACGATTACATTGATAATAATCTTGGTGTATCTTTCTTATTGATTCTTCAAACTATTTATACAATCACAATACTTGGTTCTCAAGACACAAAACTTGGTTCTCAAGATATTCAATTCCTAATATAACTCACACAACTTAAACTTCGAATCTTCTAAATATAGACTCTCCTATATTATTTCCTAATAGTAATCCAAGGTAATGGAATATATAATATTACTATTTAGAATTGCATTAAATTTGCGACAGTAAATTGGCAATGACAGTACAAACAATGCATCGAGAAAAGATGTCAAGACAGACGGTGATGAGTTAGTGTGAACTCATAGCTTAGGAATTAGACATTGTTTTCCAAAGGGACATGGCATAACAGTTCGAAGGAATATTGGAAGACGTGTTAGTTTGGAAGAAATACAAAGGACAAAAAAAAATTAAGCTAATTTTTGTCCATGACAAAGTCGGTCATAGATTATCTTAACAAGCTATGCATACCAGTCATTTTGCATTGTCAAATCAAGCAAGAAAGATTCAGGAAGCGTTAGTGCTACAAGAAGTAAAGGCATATTAAGTTCCGAAGATAATTGATGAATGACAAGAATGAGGTATTTCAAGACAAGAGTTCAGCAAATATGATTTAAGTCAAGTATAATTCCTGTTGCTTGCTGAAATACAAAAAAAGTCAGAGTGTGAAAGCAAAATTCAATGACAGTGTTCAGTATAATCAGTTGGGAATAATTATTTCTTGTGAACTTTTAGGCACAAATGATTCAAGTTAAGTTCAAGACGAGTTTAAGGAAGTTGGCAAAGAAGGATTTTAATCTGCATTTGAGTATTGATGCATAGTTAGAGTGGAAGTCGAAGATAGTGCACGACGTGAAGGAAAAGCTTAAATAAGTGAATGAATTAAACTAAGTGATGTTGATGCTATACTAAAGAAGTTGGCAGGGACGCCCTAAGTGCCACCAAAGTTACGAAATTTCAGATGCATGGTTTTCAATTTTCTGAGAAATTAAACATATAAAAGAAGTAAACGTTTAACGAGGACGTTGAACATGGTGGGTGGGGGAAGTTTATTATCAAGCTCGTCATTGGCATAACAATGAAGCATATGACCAACAGAATGATACTTCATTACAAATTCAAGACGATGCTAAGGAAAAATGCATCATGAGATGGTGCATTTATGCATACCCGAGAATTTGAGTTATCCCAGCTCAAAGATGATGCAACAACATGAAATAGGCCAAGCGATGGCCCGTGCATTGTTCCAAAGGCCTAACCAAAATATGGATAGTGCAAGCAACACAGTGGTACATCAAATGCATCACTCATGTATATTACTCGGCTAAGTAAAGCACCATGAGATAAACAATAAACTATTTAGTTAAACATCAGTTTAGGCGATTATGAGAACTGTTTCTTGGAAAGATGTTTGTTTAGGTCTGGTACATCAATTATACAAGGTTTTTGATCATTGTTTCGATTGTATAAATAACATAAAATCACTATAAAATAATATGAAAGAAGTCATTCAGAAAAACAGAGTGAGTACAAGGAGTTGTAGCCTGTTTGTAAGTCCAAGATAAACATGTGTTTTGGTGTCTTTTCCTTTGATACAATAAAGAAGTGTTGCATCAATATTTGTATTACTATTCTTAGTGACTTTAAAAGTATTAGCATGGCCAATCATCTTATGCTTATGGGGAAATGAAGATTTAAGAGAGTAAGCAAAAAAAAGAAATTTTTGGTTGCCAAGTACCCAAAAAATTGGTATTACACTTATATTCAGAAGTGTATACAGATGAACAATGAGGTTTTATTAGGCCAAGTACTATGGTTAGCCATTTTACGTGGCTAAAGCTTTAATATAGCTAAGCAAAACACCTCACTATAGTGCTTGTCCTTAAAAATGTCAAACCACCGTAGCTATTATGGTTGCACAACAGTCGGTCGGTCCGGTTTTCAGGCAAAACAGTTGACCAAAACTTAAACATTACGGTTTTCATTTTCAGAACCATAACGGAACTGTGTTAGCAACGGTTCGGTTTGAAACCGATTAGAGTCGGCTCTGTGGGTTACGGTTTTCAACACAGTTTTTGTCCAAAGAAATCAAATCTTTAACTTATCTCTTATAATTTGAATCAATTTTCTTCGCTGATTTAATCATGGAAGAAGTGTAATTCAATATTAATTTCTTCATTGAACCATGATAACAACTCAATTACATTGATACTAAACATTCCCCAAATCTCTTTACTGTTTTGAAAACAACACATAAAAACTCACCAAAATTGATCTTCATAATAAGTAAACAAATTAAAATTTAAGATACTATAATTTAACAGAGAGATTCATCAATAGAAAACAAAGTAAGACTAAAAGAAAAATCAATTTTATTCAGAACCTTATAATTCGAATACAGTCTTAATCTTTAAAAAAAATCTCAATCGAAAGGTGAGGGTGGTGCAGCAGATTGTCCTGGTGTTGTTGGTGTAGCAGGTGGTGTTGTGGGTGATGCCATAGGAAGAAGAAAAATAAGCAATCAAAGAAGGACAAAAAGAAGGTGGTGATTGTGATAGTAATGGTGATGATAAGTAGGTGCAGTGACCGTAAGAAGAAAACGAACATAAAAAAGGATAGATGCGATTGTAAAGAAGTAGAAGAGAAGAAGAAGAAAAAAAAAAGATAGAGAGCTAAGCAATGACGGAACCAGGATTTTATGTTTGGATGGGCTAATTTTTTCCCCACCAATATTCTATTTTGTTTTTTCAATTACAATAATCACGCGGCATTGTAGTATGCGGCGTAACACGCTGTCTTTCTTTTCTACGTATCAAGTTTCAACTAGAGAGTTTTTCTCTGAGCACCATTCTCGGAAATGGCTGTGATTTTTTTGCAACACAACTGTTTTTGTCCCTTTGGAATGTTTCTTCGCCTTTATGCCTTTTTCAATATATTTGTGTTTGCCGAGGGAGAAAAATAGAAAGCTGACCAACTTAGCAGTGATAATCTAATTGACCGGTGTAGTGAACTATTGTTGGGAATTTTGGACTAAGGATAACCAAATCATTACATCAACAAAAACATATTTTTATTGGGCGGGTTCTGCTAAGAGTCATTATTGCCTAAGGGAGTCGATCAAGAGTTGTAAAAGAAAGAAAAAACATAGGAAGACTAGTCTTATTGCAATGATACAACATCAATCAGTTATTACAAAACCGTACCAGTAAGTAGCTAGCCTAGAGTAAATGGTCTCTACATGATCATCAACCATTTTTCTTGAAGGCACAAAAGCCATATCTTTTGTTGCTCACTGACTAGGTCCTCGATCAATTACGAATAGTTTTTAATACTTTTGATGATCGACTCTTAAGATAATTAAGTTTACAGGTTAAATGATTTGGGTTGTGTTGAAACTTTGCTAACTAATTTGTATGCATGAGCAGTAAAAGAACTACAAGGAATAAGACAAGAACTGACACACGGTTTATCACTTTATCTAACTAACACATAGCAGGTAAGCCAATTTAATTACTATATTACCAAAGATTAATCTACGTGGGATCGAGTTTCAATATCTTTGAATTACGTCTACGCATAATACCAGAATCATATCTTCCTAATGGGCTTATTCAAAATCATACCTGGGCTAAATTTCACAAATACTGAAAATACATAGGCAACACAACTTTGTAGAAACTTTGAATGGTGGGCTTTAGCCTAGGTAAGCTACCCCTAATACCGTTCTGGAGCTAGCGAATGACTACATAATTTATGAGAACTATGATTTTGGGAATACCAAAATTTTTCAAGGCATACTGAATGAAGACAAAAAAGATTGTGAAATAGCAAAATCAGATAACCCTTTAACCCAAAGTTTTTTAATGGCAAATCTGCCCTTTACGTATTAGTGTTAATAATCTTGATTAGTGATTAAATATCTTGTTTAGTGATTAAAATAATTTTCAGAATTATAAGAGTTGTTTAGATGAAAAATTTGAGGAAAAAAAATCAAAGTTTTGGTTTGGTTAAGAAGGAGAGAAAGAGAAGGAGAAAGTGAGAAAATTCTAATTCTTGATTCAATGGAGGATGAGGAGGGTCATCATTCATCTAAAAAACCTAGGAAAATACATATCAACTACAACAATGATCCAGAAATGGCTGATTTCTTAGAGAATGATTTTACACCCACTCAAACTCAAGCTCAAACTCAAACACAAACTCAAGATGATGATTTTTATGAGCCAAATCCTGATGATGAAGACATTGATGAGGAACCCAATGCTTCTAATACACAGGTACACTTATATCCTATACTTAATCTCACTTCTATAGCTCTCAATTATCAAAAGTTAGGTTTTTTGAATCACGGTTCGGCGAAACAAGTTGAGGTTCGGCTCACATCTATGAGCTGAATCTACCAATTGATGAACGGTTCGGCTTACTGAATCTGTTTACTGCATGCGCCGAACCTATAATTTCCAATTCCAACCCTTTTGCTAGACACTAGTTCGGCTTATATGAAAGTGTCATAGTAAGCCGAACAACATCCTGAATAGCCCAGAATAGAATCATTACTAATTCGGCTTACATATCCAAAATCGTATGTGCCGAACATAATTTGTTTATTTTTGGATTAAAATATTGTTCGTGGTTCGGCACATATTAAGGATATCGTATAAGCCGAAACCTGTAAATGTTTATAGTTCGGCACATAATGTGATTATCGAATGCGCCGAACCTTGTTATTATATTCCCTTTCTAGTATTTAACCTTGTGATATTCTTTGTAGATCGTGCTTGAACCCATGGAAACTCAACCTGATCCAGTAGACATAATTCACGAGGATACCAAGGATCACTAAAACATGAAATTGAGGAACATCAACCTGATCGTGCTTGAGGAACACCAATACTGGATTACACCAATAATGATTTTTAAGGCTCGGCTTATAACTCAAATTATAGAAAAAGCCGAACCTGAAGGACCATTAAAAACAAAGTTCAGCACCTAAAAGCAAAGGTGTTTGCAACACCATAAAAGTGTACTTAAAACTTAAGAAAAAGTGTACCATAAAAGTGTACATAAAAGGGCATTTAACCACGACCCCTCTTCTTAGTTGCACGACCACCTCTTCTTCCACCTTGGTCTTCATCTTCCGACGCATCATTACCGGGTTGGACGGTAGCACCACCTTGGCTTGTACCTTCACCAACTTGTTGAGACCTCTTAGTGGTAGGCCTTTGTTCGGGTTCCTCGGGTCCTTGTCCTTTGTTGATGATTGCATCCCACTTGTTGATGAGGTATTTTTGTTCTTCCACGGTCATTGGTGTTTTGCAACCAAGTTTGGCCTTCATTTTTTTCAACATCTCCCTACCCGCGGCAACCTATTTTTTCATTTGTCAACAACTTATAACCATAAGGTTGAAGACATTTTTACCATAACTAATATATGAAAATAGTATAAAGTGAAGTCATTCTTACCATAATCTTGAAATCCTTGACTACATCTTCGGAAGTAGACTTGTTGGTGATCTTGATTGGCTTTGCCTTCCCCTTATCAGCTATCTTTTGCCTTTTCTTATTGATAATGAAGGGATGAGAAATTTGGTTATACCAATCCATATAGCCCGGATCCTCTTCACATGGATCATCAAGTAAAGGTGTTAACTTGGACGCATCTAATGTGTGATTGTCTAAATTATTCCAAAACTCAACGGTGGGATCAGGATCATACTTTGGTTCCCAAGATGAAGTGGTGCTTTTAGTTCCCTACCACTCTTTGGTAACAACCTGAATTTCTCGTCAAACAAAGGAACCTTTTGGACGCATCCTAATTGACGGAGTACTCGCCTAGGATCGTATATAACATAACCACCGGGATACCACAATGGCCCATGATACATACCTACCGTCATATCCTCATCTTCAAAAACTTCATCTTCTTCATCTTCCTTCTCATATGGTTGAAAAGTGACATCATCAACACCAAGAAGGTCTAACGTCTCTCTCAAACTTTCCACCAACTTCTTTTTGTTCCTTTTCTTGGAGTCCTCGTACGCGTACCGTGCTGCAGTTGGCTCAGTATCAACATAATCGACATGTTTCTCAAATACTTTGGCCAAGTTCAAAATTGGGAAATGGTCATATATCCACACCTACATCCAAAGAACCACATTAAAAAATCAAAGGAATTGAATTGATAGAAACAAGTTTTACTTGGAAACATCAAAGTAAGACTAAAGTTTGCAAACTCAGAGAACTGTTCGGCTTATATGGATCAAGTATTATAAGCCGAACCAAGTAAGTAAAAACTTCGGATTAAAAGATTTTATGGTTATAATCCGAACCATACTCTGAACTCCCAGAAGTTACCTGGAGCAAAGTGAAGTTCCCTCCGATGTTTGTACTTGTCAACCTACACGCGGTGGCAAGTTTGTCCAGCAGGTAAGCGAGCGTAGCCGTTCCCCAAGCAAACTTGTTACAAGTTTCAATATTCTTTACCAATTGGAGATAATTAGCATTTACCTTGTTTCCGGTAGTGTCGGGAAAGATGTCTCTACCAAGAGTATAAAGCAAGTAGGCAGTTCCGGTTTGCTTCACTTTGACGGGATCCATTATCAACAAACCTTGTGTGACTCTTTCCTTTGTGTTCTCAAACTCCCTTTTCAAGTTAGTCAACTTGATCTTCTTATTCTTCTTATTTCTGCCACCTGGTATGCAAACGGTATCGACATCTTTAACTGATCGACAAAACTCCAACTCAGTTTTCTGTGAACCCCAACCAAGGCATTCCAGGTACAAATTGTATAGCTCATCCCAACTCATGTCATAAAAACCAGCATCCACACTTACACCCCTTGCTTTAAGGCCTGTAATCTTACTAGCCTCATCAGGAGTGATTGCCATCTCTCCAAAAGGTAATTGAAATGTGTAAGTTTCTGTACAAAAGCGCTCGGTAAATGCATAGGCCGACACACTATCATATTCCTTATGTCCATAATTGATGATAGGCCATAAAGCACTGCGTTGTACGTAAGCAATCACCTCAGGAACCTCTTCATCAAGACTCCATTCCGCTGCCCTCTGGTGTCTCAATACTCGGACTGCACGGTTGTGATCAGGAGTCTCATAAATTTTCTTCGCCCAAGAATCGGCATAACCAATCAACGCATTTCCTCCATCTTCCGGAAGACCATGAGGCAAACCATCTGATCGAGGTGTAATTACGTCATCTTCATCAGGAATGTGTAAACCAGTGATCTGTCGATCATCATCGTTCTTCTCTTTCTCGGGTTCTGCCACCTTCTTACCTTTCTTGTCTTTCTTGGGTTTTCCTTGGGGTTGTGTTTCTTGATGAACTTCTTGATTATCATCAACTTCTTCATCTTCAGCTATTCCTTCTTCTTGTCTTTCATTTCTTACTTCTTCAGCTTCTTCTTCTAAAATTCCTCCTCTAGCTCCCGCTCCCAATTTTTTCTTACCTCTTCCTCTAGGATCGGGAGTTTTAGAAGTAGAAGGTGTTACCTCCATCTTCTTCCTCTTTGTAGCTGCATTGGTCCTGAAACAAGTATGAAAGTTATAAGACTAATTCGAACAACAAAGAGATTTGGAAAGCCAAAAACTTGTAAGAAAATAAGAAGGCTCGGCTTACCCGAAATAACACATATGAGCCGAATCATGTCTTGAAATTTTTATTAGCTTACACAGAGAGTGGATCGGCTCATACCACAAAACAATTATAAGCCGATCCTATATATTCGGCTCACAACCGATACCGTCGAATAAGACGAGTCTATGGTTATGAACTCAAACATGTATTCGGCCCAACATGATATCATATAAATAAGCCGATCCTATACACTTGTAAAATTTATGAAATTTTAACAATGATATTCGGCGCAACCCTAATACTATCGAATAAGCCGAATCTAGACTTATGAATTGAAACCTTTATTCGGCGCAAAACTAATACAACCATACAAGCCGATCCTAAGCACATGCAAAAATTCTGAAATTCAAACAACAATTATTCGGCACAAAACTAATACTACCATACAAGCCGATCCTACGCACATGCAAAATTTCTGAAATTCACAAAACATATTCGGCACAAAACTAACACCATCGAATAAGCCGATCCTAAATATAAGTCTCTGTGTCACTCAGTTCGGCTCAAAACGGATTTCAGATATACGCCGAGCCGTTCATATGCACTTTCAGGGTTCAGTTTCAAGAACAGCTCGGCGCACATCTAAGATTTGTTTTGCGCCGAACCATACCCTGTAACCGCCACAGAAACATGATTTTGACGAATTAAATCAATCAAACCAATCAAAAACATCAAATACGAGATGGGTTTGTAAAACTAACCTTCTTATTCTCATTTCTGGAGTTGGTTCTTCTTCAATCTCTTCTTCTGGTTGATTTTGTGGTTGATTTTGAGTTTCTTCTTCACTCTCTAAATCTTCTTCTTCTTCAATGGGTTGTTCAATCGCTCGATTAGAACGAGATACTGGCTTACGGCGAACCATTATATAGATGAGTTTAATCATCGACTAAATTTTCACGAATCGACGATTAAATTTCGGCGATGATACGATGAAAAAAAAAGGAGAAGGTGGGTTCGGCTGTGGAGGATGAGGAGGAAGAAGAAGGGGTTGAAACTGATTTTAGGTTTATGATTATAGATTTTTGTATTAAGGTTAGAGATAGATTAGTAATTTATAGGATTTAAGGGCATATAGGTAATTAAACCACCCATAGGGTACCCCTTATAAGGTCACCCAAGGACTAGTCCTTTGTATGCCTTGAAAGTTTTTGGTATGTCCAATATCATGGTTCATTTATGAACTGGTCTAGGTTACGTTATAGTTATAGTTATATGAGAAGAAATGAAAGGTTATGATTAAAAATAATCATTAAATAAGGGATTAGAAATATTTAGTTCACACGATTCGGCTTGGTCGATTTTAAGGGAAAAATTATTGACCGATCCGACATCCTACCGATGTTGAAACTGTCAACCGAGCGTTGGATGAACGGCTTGGTTTGATTCGTTGTCAGTTTCGATCGGGACTGCTGGTTCTTCTTGGTTCTTATCACGATTGCTAAAGACTGTTACTACTCCTAGCGGGGCGGGTACCATGCCTGGTCAACCAATGAAGACTACATATGGGTGACTTAAAAAAGAGGATAACCCTTAACAAATTAAATAATAGGTCATTAATACCCCTACGTTGTTTCTTCTTCGTTTATTACACCTTTCCCCAAATCAGTAAACATTGTGACCTAAAATCAATGAGAAAATAGTCGATTTCCTCTCAAAAACCTACAAGATTCCGTGAAACATAAAAGTGAAAGGGATGGTAACGTTTGACACAAAAGATGATACAACTTCTTTCAGAAGATACGGGTGCTGAAAATTTCAATTTTGATGGGTTTGATTTCTTAGAAGATGGAGAGCTCTACAGTAATACTCTTAATCCTGGGTTGTTAGAGGATGACAAAGATGATTTCCTAATTGATGATCATTTAAACACTCCAGTAAGTTTATAAATTGTTTTTATTGTGGCTTTAAGGGATATATGATTCAAAATAGTGATCTTCTTATCAGAATGATCCTACCAGACTATCAATTGATTTATCCCATTGAATTTAAATAGTCAATGTCGAGTACAAATTTAATACTACTGTTCGATAATTTATCTATGCTCATATGTTCTAGAATCGTGAATTTCACTACCAACTTGTGTGGAGTTACTAACTAAAATTGTTTTGTTCAAGGTGGTTAATGCTGGTGATTTTGTACCCAGTTCTAAAGAATCCCCGGACACCTCACATCTTTACACCTCTGATAAGGTGCGGTTTTTCAGTGGGTCTAATTGTTTTGGTGAATGATCAATAGAGATTTGACAATTTTCTTACATTGAGATGTCGAAAAAAATACAGGTTTTTGCCACCAAATTGGATGCGAAGAAATGGTGCGTGGAGACAGGCAAAAATCACAACTGCGCTATTGTTGTAAAAGGGGGTTCAGTGAGGAAACGGAACGTTTGGACCACTGGAAAAGGTTATAGGTTTGAACTGCAATGTGAGAGAGGTGGTGTTTACAGAATCCACAAGTCCAAAAGAGAAATCTCAGTGATGATAGGCAAAAGAAAGAGAGACACATGGTCTAAAAAAAGGGGATGTCCATTTCTGCTGAGTGTTCTTTGAGGGGGAGATTCGTTATGGCGTGTTTCTGTTCGAAATGGTTGTCATAATCATGAGACCCCAGAATCCTTAGTTAGAGGTATGGGAAGGAACATACGTTTAGGCTTCTTATTGGCATGTATCTCATTTTGCGCTACAGAGTATGAAGCTTGAAAAACAATACAAATCAATGATTGGTAGTGACAAAAATGGTTGTATTTGTACTATCAAGTCGACTATGGGACTGCTATGTTCACATGAGATGCAGATGTATCGTGATAGGAATGAAGCGATCCCCCTTTCTATTATTAATCCCTTCTGGAGGCAATTGTCATTTAGCTCCGTGTATGGAGTACAGGAAGAGAAGTTGTTCCGTGGATTGAGTGTGTTAATAGATATGGAAAAAAGGTGGAATGAAGCCACACCAGAGCAAAGGCAAGCTATTCAATTCGACATGAATGTAATTGCTCACCCTAATTTAACTCCTTCATTGAAGCCTGATTATAAGAAGGGTAAGACTAAGCAAAACGACACTAGAAGACTCCCATCCAGGCATGAAAATATGGATAAACAGTACGAGGAAGAATATAAAGAAAGTGACATTGCTAGTAAAGTTTCTTCTAGAGTTGTACGAAGTCAGCCAACAACATCAGCAATTTGTTTGTCGAATCCAATACTGTTGCCCAAAAGTGCAACACAAATTTGTGCCGAAGTTGAACAGAGTCAGCCAACAACAACAACAACAATGGTAAATGTGTTGTCAGATTATCAATTTTCAGACAAGAAATACTTCAAATATTTGCCGATTCATATAATTCCTTTTGTTACTTCGACCAAAGAAGTTGGCAGGGTGGGAAATTGTGTATTTGAGGTCGTAGAGAAACAACTTAATTTGGGGAATCAGTCTATCAGGCTGAAGTTGTCAGGTCCCCAATTTGTTCGAGAGAAAATTCTCAGTAACATGGATAAACAACAAGCATTGTATAGAACCATGTGGGGAGACAAAGGCTATGATGATATGGTGAAACGCATTACAATTCCTCGAAATATGACAAATGTTTCTATCGATAAATGGATGTGTATGCCGGAATGTGGATTTATTATTGCCGAGACATTTTCTACTGTGGTGCATTATATTGGGAAAGACATGAGCTACACTTTTGCCCCAACTACTGTTAGAATGACCACTAAAATAAAGAATAAAAAGGTGGTCATGGGTTTTGTCGAGGGAAATCACTTTATCGGGTTAAAATTGAGTGGAAATTGTCCACTGCCTCCAGAACCTGACATGGAGTACTGGAAGGATGTGAAGAACCCTTTGCTGAGGAGCGGCTAGATCAATATGAGCTGAGGATTTCTCAGTGGAGTTATCTCGATTGCCTCCAAAGACGAGTCCCGGGTAGCGGCTCAATCAATCTTGATGATGATTAAGATGTTTGGAGATGGAAAACAGGTTTTTTGTTATTTTGTAACTTGCATCGGTAATATGTATTCACCTGCAATACAGTGATCCACTGATGTAAGTGTAAAGCATATGCATTTTGGTGGTGGCACATAATCACATTTTTGTAAAAGGAACATGTCCATGTGATTACTTTTACATGTAATATATGTATATATATAAACTAATTAAGCTACGACTTTATGGTTGGATTCTTGAATGTTTATCTCCATCTTGCTGGTTTAATAGCCATATTTTTTTACCCATACAAGTTGAGGTTATACTCACCGGTCTGACTAAAATAGTCCTGCTGATATATGCATCAGTTGGACTTATTTAGTATTGCTGATACCTGCATCAATCGGATTAAGTTAGTCCTACTGATATATGCATCAGTTGGACTAAGTTAGTATTGCTGATACCTGTATCAGTCAAACTAAATTAGTGTTACTGACCTCTGCAGGGCGAACTAAAATAGTCTCATTGATATCTGCATTTGGACTAAAATAGACATTTGTGTGTTGGACTAAAAGTACGAGAAGAGCAGCCTGTGGTAGAAGATACGCAAAAGAATTATGGAATTAGAGGAAACATTGTCACTCAAAATGTTGGTCCGATCATAATCATCAAGATCTGTAGCTTTATTTTCTTCTTAAGCTTCTCTCCCACCGCTTTTTCATAGCTTGAGAGGAAATCAACTATTTTTTCATTGATTTTAGGTTACAATGTTTAGTGATTTGGGAAAAGGTGTAATAAACGAAGAAGAAACAACGTAGGGGTATTAATGACCTATTATTTAATTTGTTAAGGTTTATCCTCTTTTTTAAGTCATCCACATGTAGTCTTCATTGGTTGACCAGGTCTGATACCCGCCCCGTTAGGAGTAGTAACAGCCTTTAGCAATCCCGCCCCGCTAGGAGTAGTAACAGCCTTTAGCAATCGTGGTTCTTATGTGGCCATTTTGCATCCGAAAGAAAATTGATGGGGCATTTAAGGGTACGACACCGTGGAGGGCGGAAAAACTAAAAAAAAAATGAGGCGGAAACAATAAATTAACGCGACAGCTGAATTTATCAATTCAAGTTTCGATCGTACGGTGTACCAACGGTCGCCGATGGGTCTCTACAGCTCAGAAACTAGGATTACTACTCTTTCAATATTTGATTTTCATAATTTATGTACAGACCTTTATCCAAGCCTGAATAAAATTCTAGATAGGGATCAAAGTACAAGGGCCAAATAAAGTTTAAAATTATTTCCATCTCTCCAAATATCCAAAAATCCAAACAAAGGCCTTCTTGCTTCTAAAACACATGGTTCGCCCTGGCGTATCAAGCTGGTACCGCTAAATATTACAATTACAAAAGTATCTCCTCCTCATGCAGATGCATATGCAAACTCTAACGTAATTTATCCTCAGTGTCGCACGTTCCCTATAAAATAAGTTATTTATTATAACGGAAATTCCAGTAAATGACAGAAAATAAACGAAGAAAATTTACAATTGAGATTCCAAAAGTGGTAATTATACTTACATAAGACTCAAACAAATATGAAAGCAGATGAGGGCCGATGATTTTGATGTACTTCCCAATAATTTCCTGTGTGATAGGTTTTCCAGCATCTTTGCGATCTTCTGGTGTGATCACTTGTCGTGCCTGCAATATAAGTAAAAATGAATAACAGTTATGTAACTATACACATTGCTCAGAAAATAGTAAAATATTCCATATCACACATATACACAAAAACATGTAACTTCCAGATATTATCTAATTGACTTGATCCAGTAGTACAACTCATTGGTCTGCCTAGATGAAGTTAACTCATTAATGATATTTTTAATGTTGAACGGACTTAAAACTCGAGCTGCTGATCTAATACTGGTCAACTAGTGTTACACCATCACTTCTATTCAACATAACCAACATCAATCTATTGCCCGTAATGTATAAATATATCTAGCTAGTTTACATTTGACACTCTCTGGAATACCTCCTGATAACTAGATAGAGATGAGGCTAAATGTATACAAACATAAATGGTAAATATGATCAACAATTGATCATATATTGCTTAACAATAATTACCCAATCTCTAGAAATTTCCACTCTAAAGTTACCCGAACGAAAGGAAAGTATAAAATCTCTTATCAACTAATTTGAAATGAATTAAAACTAAGATTTACTTGGGAACTTTACCTTGAGCCTACAGACAGGTGATTAGCTCAACTAGCAAGTATACCATCTCCATCACTATCTTTCCCATACTAATACTATTTCATCCACTTGTTTCACTGGTCCTTTGAAGTTTTTATGTCATAATCTAACACAACTCACTTCAATCATGCAAGACGACCATTTTATGTAGAAATTTTCTGGATTTTTTCGCCTAACAAATTTTATCCGTCGTGGTAATCATTTATAGCTTAACTAACAAATCATTTTACTGATAAATTAGTAATATCTAATCAACCATGATTTGATTGTGCACATGCTTCTTAATGATCACATATATATGCATAAATACATTTCCCTCTATCTATCTACTAACCTTAACCGTACCTCTGCATACAACCAAAGACAATGAAACTATGCAAGCAAAAATGGCCCGAAACAATATATATTTCTACTTCCCAAATCAAACAAGTATATACATGGATGGTCTTGCTTATAAATCCCACTAATTAACAGCTTCATCCTAAATTTAAGATCAAATATTTATCTCTAATTCCCAAATCAAACAAGTATATATATGGATGGTCTTGCTAATAAATCTAACTAATTAACAACTTCATCCTAAATTTAAGATCTAGGGTATATTGGGTCCCATAATAAAATCTCAAACATGTTAACAGCCAGATAAATAATGGTAAAACTAGAACCACATGTAAAACATAAATCAAGTCATAATTAATTATCCCAATAATTAAATTTTAACCTTAATTACTGTAAGCACTCGATATCAGATTCAACTTAATCATCAAATTAATTTTATCTCTATTTTTGTATTGTCTACACTTTCAAACCACCACCATCTCAATTGCAACAACACCTTTTTTAACGGATACTATTTTTCTTTATCATTACCGTATCTTTATCCCTCTAGAATTATGTCTACTGCTCTTCCATCTCTAATATACTCTCCTAAGTTTCTACATTAATTCTCTCAACAACAGACATTCACATTTTCATTTCCATTCTACCCTAGTAAGAAACATTACATGAACGATAAGAAATCTTAAAAAGCATGACATAATTTCAAAGAGATCTTAGTACTTTACTTACCGGTGGGATTGAGCCAGTTACATGAGCACTAGTGTCTCGAAATATCTTCACAAGATCTGGAACCAAGCCTCCCTGATACTTTTCGCCATGTACGTTCAGTTGAGCTTGCATAACGCCTGGACTACTGCGCTGCTTAAATAATCTCTTCCATCCTTCAGACGCTGGATACTGTCTGCTTTTCTTACTGGATCCGTCCAAAACACAATATACATCTAACGATCGAAAAATAGAACAATGTTTGTTTCTAAATTCATCTCTCACTCTATCGTTAAAGACACAATGCTGTGCCAAACTGAGAAAAAGAGGATGTTCCAAGAGCCTATATTCCTGCCGGGTGTTATTCTTTTTTCCATGCAGAGTACGACCATGACTAGCAAAAGAATAATAAAACAAGTTAATTGAGAAAATAATAAAAGCAACATATGAAATTGAAAAGTAATATATGCATAACGTTACTCTAAGTTGGGCCATACAAGACTACACAACTACATTCATATAATGTTGATATTGCATGACATCTAAATCAAAAACCAAACCCAGACATGACTGATTCAAATCTAAAAGACGGAAAAGACTACTTACCCTTCTAAACATTTGACAAAAGACTTAATAATTGGATTATCTTCGACAAGCTTTGGGTTCCCTTTAGTAAACTTAGACTTGATCATCTCCGCAACAGACTTTAAGTAAGTATTGGGATGCCCTTTCCCTGCCATAAACAAGGAACAAACATCTGTGAGGTTTTATACGTCACATTCAATTTGGTGTAACTGAGAATAATCCATATAGCTAATATCCTTGGCTACATATACGAATATAATGATATAAAATACCAAAATACAAAAAACATCAAGTGAATTCAACATTAAATTTTGTGTAACTGAAAATAATCCATATAGTTAAAATTCTTGGCTACAATATGAATATAGTGATGCAAAAAAACAAAAGACTAAAAACATCAGAAGAATTTAAGGTTTTCCGAACCAATTGACTAAAACAGTCATGAGAATCACTCACATGCTGAAACTTTTTATAGTGACTCAACTCAGAGAACTATCGGGAAAAACGTCGAAGTAGCTCTCCACAACTTTTACTTAAGGCTTTTAGTTTGTGGTGTTCACTACTCACTGATGGCTCTAAAAGATCTACGCCAATAAGGAAAGATGCTAAAACCACAACATCCTTGTAATCTAGCATGCAATCTTTAAGTCCCACTACAACCTTATCATACAAAAACAAACTTACTGATGGAAATCTTAATGTGAAAGTAAAAAAAAAATTTGCAAATTAAACAACAAAAATGAAATACGTACTACGCCCTGTAACTAAACAATCAATTATTTGAGGCTTTTCAAAACTTAAATCATCTTTTAAGAAAACGATATCATTCACAGTTATCTGTCCAACTTCCAAACCTTGGTCCATTAACCATATTCCTGCTCGAAGTACCCCCCTTAATATGATTAGAAGCCAGCTATTCATATCTTTAAACTTAGTTAGACGACGACTTCCTTCATTTGAAACTGTAAATGGTATCCAAAGATCATCTTCACTCTTTTCTTCCAGCAATTCAGCAAAGGTCTTCACCCATCCATCATGTGGACATTTATGTTTACCATCTTCACAAGGACCATCACTTGGGAGAATATTGGGATGAGGTGTAGGAGAATGCCTCCCACCCTTGACATTTGCTGTTTACACCATTTTTTTTAGATACAACTTCACCAAAAGATAAATCAAAATGATCAGCTCTATTATCAGATTGAAACTTCATCTTTAATGTCTTAACTTCCCCCTCTGAAGAACCTTTCCAAAATGCTTCGACTTCGTCGCTCATCTTTTCAAGAAGTTGTTGCTGCTAACCAAGAACAAATCTACAAATAACAAATGCACAATCAGGCCAAACTTAAGAGTTGCTACAAATATACAAAGAAAAAGAAAAAAATAAAATTGGGAAGCTCCAATTAGGGCTTTGTAAGGAAATAGTAGAGAATGATTATTCTGGTTTTTGAGAGTGTGAAAAACAATAAAATAGCTTAAGAATCACAAATGAAACTTGAATCTACTGAAAGAAATAACATCAAGTAAAAAGACTGAAAAATATTTTAAGAAGGGATTAAACCCTAATTTCGAAATAGTGAACTACCTAAACAGCAGAAACAAAACCTAGATTTGAGTAAGTAAACATCTCACAGAGAGATTTATGAGAGATAAACAAAAAGAGAGGAAAAAAGGGGCTTAAAATACTTACGAGGTGGTGATGCTCGAGCAGGGTGGAGCGGAGCTGTAAGATAGAACGGGTGAAGGAGCCGGAAAGAAAATCGGAAGCCCCCTTTTCTTAAAGCTTTGTTTTGTATGTCAAGGGTATCCAGCTCTGTTTGTAGCAACGGGTATCTATTCAACGAACCCTTGAAACCCTTGACGTTGTTTGTAGTAGAGGGTATCGATCGAACCTTCAAACCCTTGACCTCAAAATACTTGTATGTATAGGTATCGAGCCCCAGGAACCCTTGACCTCAAAATTTGTTTCAAACGGGGTCTAACCTAATTCTAAGAGCAATTCCTATGGTAATGGCGAAACGAAAATGTTTGTTGAGCAACGTGGATGGCCGATCCGAATTTTCCACTATGGTAAATTACAGGGCGTGTGACAAACAGGCGCGCGTACGAAGTAAAACTGCTGGTGTAAGAACAAAAAACGCTGGTGTAGGAAGAGCAAATTCTGGCGCAGGAAGAACAAACACGGCGCATGAAGATAAAGTGCTGGCGCTTTTATCACACCCGCCAACGGGTAGTTTTTTAAAATTTGAAATTCACTTTATTCCTCTATAAATTACCACTATCTTCAAACAATTCACTTACACCAAATTCACTTCTCTTGAATTTTCTCTTCTAAAATGGCTGAAAAGGCGATCACACTTTTTTGCGATGCAAAACTTGAAGTTGTTGTTTCTAAGATATGTAAGAATTTTAAAAATATTGAAAATTGTAAGAGGGAAATGCAAGTTTTAGAAGTTGCTCCAAGAAAATGTTCCGCTAAAAGGCAAAGAAAGTTCCAGTTCTGAAAGTTAACAACAAAAAATTCAAAAACAAATGCGAAACTGTGAAAGAGCGCGTTGAATGGAAGATACGTCAAATGAAGATAAACAGGAGGCCAAAACTTGTACTCGATTTTTATTGAAGTTGTTTTTAGTACGTTTTATTATTGCCTACACTAATATCTTGTAAAAGAATTGGCATCAATGAATGAAAATAGATTTCCACTTAAAATTAAGCGAAATTTATTATAATTTAAGCTTTCAAATTACATCAAACTACATTTTAATAAACCACAACAGTAACATCAAACTACATTTTAATAAACCACAACAAAAACATCAAACTACCTCAAATCCAGCGACATTCTCTTTGTAGAGTTCATAACATTCAAAATGCTAAAACTCTCTTCCGCTTTCTTCAATAAACTTGGTCTGACCGATGGATTTCTATAAAACAAACAACAAGTTCAGACATTTATGATGCAGTTGAGTACATAAGGACAAATGTAATAAGATATTCACCAGTTCTTCGTTGGAAAGTCCAGAATTGCTACGGTGAACCATCCACAAAACTTTTGTATAATATTTCACTTCCTTAGTGATGAATGCAATTCTTAGTTCTAGGCTCTTACTGTTTCTTATGGTTTAGTTCTGGGATGCTACAAAATGTCCCAATATTCTTTCCCATAAATGGTCATGGTTCATTGGTCTCATCATACGATGTAACCAACATCGAACAAGAATAACATCTTCTTCAATTGTAAAGACCGGGAGCGGCATTCGAGTGCAGTAACGATGTGCTTGAGATGTACCATCTTTTAGAATTCTGAAACACCCTTCGTAAAGAAAGGTTTACCGTGAGAATCCTCTCAATTTTCAATAGGTCTTTGGATCACTTCATCTTCAGTTACACCGACGAACTTTTCTCGATCAATTTCCATTACCAGAGCAACAAATGGTTGTAGTACATTACTAGTATATTGAAAATGAGCACGCAATCGACGAGCATCTCGGTTTCCTGGGTTTCCCATCAGTGAGACGAACATTGAAAAAATGTTATCCCAAAAATAAAGGACACTAGTGTCTTGATAAAGGACACCAGTGATTACCCTACGGAAAAAATATGCTTTGCATATAGTTATATCCTCTTTTTACGTAAACTTGGGACCACGATTTCTAACAGAAATTTCTGCAGAGTGGGAGAGATAAAGAGCTTTAGCAAAAAAGAAGAAGAAAAAGAAGAAAAAGATGTGAATTTGGAGATGAGAGGAAAGAAATTTATAGGTTGAGAAACAAAATCGGGACATTGGAGATTTAGTCGTTGGCGTTTGTAGTAACCGTGCGCGAATTTCCTTTAACCGCCTGTTTGAATTACCAAGGTGGCGTTTGTAGTAAAAGCGCACGACTTTACTAAAATCGCCCGTTCGATTTACCAACGCCTATTTTCTTGTTATAAATACGATAAACTAGGGGTGTCTCTCAACCAAACCAACAGATTTCTTTCTCAAAATCCACCATGTTTTCTAAATACCACAGTCTTATGCAGTGTCCTTGGATGTATTCAAAGTGTCCGTGAGAAGGTTTTTCACGCATCAGAATGGTGATTGAATCACAACCGGAAAAGCTCGGGCATTTGCAATGTCAAGATCCCAATTTTCCATAGGAACCACATATGTTATATGATGCTATGAAGATTAAAAAAAAAAAAAAAAGATTGCAACACTCTGCAAAAGCTTTAAACTTAAAGCCGAATTGAAGAAGGAGTTATTACACCGCAAGCATTGTGGATATGGAGATCACGAATATAAACATTGTCCATAGAGAATCAGTGGATGCTCAAATCCCGGGTGCAATACTTTTATGCATTTGCGGAATTCTTCTGAAGAAGACACATATGGAAGGAATTTCTGGGAATGTCCCAGGTGTTTTTTGGTAGAGTGGGCTGATTGAAATTGTAGGACAAATTGATTCACTATGATATTACGATTATATTCACATTTGCACATCAGTAATTTAAATTTTTCCTGGATTAAACATTGCATCATCAATATTAATATCATAAATAAAAACGTACTACATTGAACAACCACATCATACATGAAAATAAAAGAAAATACATTAGATTAAAACAACTACTACATAGGCGTCCTAATTCTCGGCAGGTGGTGGAATTCCTAGAGTAGGGGATTGTATCTGTTGAGCACCCTAAAAATGTTGGAACAAGCATGAAAGTCGAAATAACGACCGTCGTGAGTTGCTGGCCACATCGCTAGAGTTCTGGGTTCCACTTCATGTTTGGCTTCACCGTTGAGCTTATTTTTGTGATTCTTTATTAGTAAATCCATGAACTCCAATACATTGATACTAATTGTACTAAACTGATGCGACAATCCGTGAGTATTACGCCTATAAATGTTACCCGTTTTAGCGGCGAACATTCTGTAAACTTTCTCCCAGAAAGGCAACATCGGTTTGGCTACATTACTTAAGACACCTTCTTGTGTGTGAAAAACATAGGCTCTACAAATAGCTAAATCCTCTTGTTGAGTGAATCTAACACCACGAACTCTGGGAGGCATTTTTTGAGATGATTTGAGAGTGAATAATGTGTAGCATGTGTAGAATGTGTGAATTTAGAGTTGAGATGAGGAGTATTTATAGAATTCAAGAATTATAGCCGTTGGATCACAAGATTTTTCAGCCGTTCAGATTGAGCCGTTGGCGCCTTTGGTTCAGAACCTGGCGTTTCTAATAGGCACGCTGGCGTTTCAAGTGACGACACGCATTGTTGCTACAAAATCTGGCGTGTGTCACAAAGACGCCAGCGTTTGTGTCAAGCCCGCCCGTTTTTAGCACAGGCGTGCGCTGGGTGTTTCCTCTCGATGTTGAAATCAACAATTATGTTGACTTGAACATCCATTTTTTATTTTTGTTCATCCCATAGTGGGAGCAAAATGAACATACTCTGAGTTTGTTCACTCCATAGGAACTGCTCTAACCTTAAGACAGATCCTATAACAATCACCAAATAATTTTTTTGGCAAGGCGAGTGAATGAACAAAAAAATTTACCGTGAAGAACTAGATTAAAATGAACAAATATGATTTTTTATTTTCTAGAGTCCCACTACTATTTTTTTTAACATAAAATATTTTATAAGATAGAGTTAAAGTTTAGATTATTGGATTTAGGCGAGATATGTCAGGTTCACGAGTTGATATACTATGTACTAAATGAGTTTTGATGGACTTGCGACATTGAACTTATCCTTGGAAACAACTTACATGGAGTATTTGATGAATCTTCGATTGTTCCGGAAAACGTAGAAGAAAATGAATTATCTTTCGAGAGAAAAGTCGGTGGCGATGTAACTAGCGAAAAATTCTTCATCTATCTGATTCATTTCCAATACCAAATCAGCCTTTTTTAATCCAAAATTTCAACGTTTGTGTTTCAATTATCATTGTTTCGTTTCATCCGTTTCACTTATAACTGTTTCGTTTCAACAAGTGTGTTAAATTAATCTTGGTGTTGCGGCAAAGAGGTGAAATTTGAGCAAAACCCTAGCTCCCAAATTCAATATATCCGTGCAGGACATCAATTTCTTCTATTCCTAATTCGAATATTTTGTTCTCGGTTCCATTATTCATAAAGATAAGTTTTTGATTCCATCTCTTCATACTCTTAATTTATTTTATTTTGCTTCTTCTATGTTTGTATACACTGCTTCCTTAATTTGCATCTCTACTCTAGTAGTAGCAAAATCATCTTCCAAATAAACTTTAGAATTTAAATAAATAAATCTAAAAACATTGCAAGATGAAAATCGTTGGAAATATCTATGTATACTTACAATAAAGGCTATTCCAAACCCTAGTTATTCTTATTAAAACACAAGAATAAATTCTCATATGAAGTTTCCTAGCCAAAAAGAATAATCAAATTTCCTTGACAACTTCATACTTTGAAATGGTCCATCACAAAAGGTATCCTTGATGTCCTTGATTCTTTTGACAGTTTCTTCTGATTCTGGATCAAGATCTTTTGATTTTCAAGGATTTTGGTCTGACCATCAAGAAGCTGATTTAATTGCAGTTGAAGACTTGCAAACTCGACCTTAGAGTCATTTTGAAAAAAAAATAATTAAGTCCTTAACAGATTCTCCAATCCAGGAGTTGTACTCTTTCCTTTCAATCATCTTTTTCAAGACAAGGTCTTGAATGAAATCACATCCCTTGATGTCTTCTTCCATCTTAAGATTCACCACTTCTTGAGGGCTTGAGAAGTTTTCCATTTTTTTATTAGGGAAGGCAAAACAATATAGTATATATATATATGTTTATAAACAGAGTAAGGACCCCCTTGTTTAACGAAACCCTAAGAACTTCCAAGAAATACATGGACGTTCGTAGACCGAAAATAGATGGATCAGACAACTCCAAAACATGGAAAATACAATATGTTTTCATAACACCACTTCAATGCTCAATAATTAAGAATTCAATCAAAGCATAAGAGAACGATACATATGTCAATCTGATTCAAGAGATGCCTCAATTCAAAAAAAGTAGAAAATATCTAAACCAAACAGAAATAAATGGTGACTTACTGTAGACTTGAGCATCTCAAAAGTCATCCTTGTAGCTCTCAAGTTAGGTACAAGGATGAGATTACCTAGAGCTAGATAATCGAGTGAGATGTAATCCGACCGTGATTATTGAGAGATGAGTTGTAAATACAATCTGAATGTTTGACACCTTCCTTCGATTTATTCTCATCCCCGAGGAATAAGACAAAACCTGTTTTACATATTCATCAGAAGGATTTTCTGAAAACAAAATCTATGACCTCTAGAGATGGGTTCCAGAAGATCTGAATTTAGAGAAATCCATTTCCTAGACTTAGATCTACCAGACATATTTTTATTAGCACTGGGAATGTGTACATTTGTAGCGTCGGCATTAGCACCATTAAGAGGGATACAATTCATGTAGAGGTTTTTAGAAAAGTGACTGAAACCATGTGCATGAGACTTCTGGTTTGTTCTAGGAATGATATATGGTGTCAGACAATTCACCCTGTTGACAACAGAAGGATTTTGAAAGACATAAATTTGTTTCTTCCTAGCAAAGAAGTGTGAATCATAATGATTCCCTTTCCCACAGTATGAATAATATCGTGGATTAGAAATGTAATTCCCTTTACTCATGACCTTTTCTGATACATGCAAGTTTTGCAGGTGTCTCTTAGCATGTAATTAATTGGAGGGGGTTTTCACCATGCTTGGTAATACTTTTTGGGTATTAGACAAAAGCAATGATAATGACTTACTCATCAAAACAGAGTTTTCCTTCTTCAACATGATAGTCGTTCACCTCTGATGCATGAGTCTTGATTAAACGTTCTTCTTTAATTGGGTCTTCTTTAACAGTATCTTTAAGCAAACTAATTTTTTTCACGCTGTAAAGTAGTTTTTTGAACGAGTTTTTCGATATTGTCAGAGAAGAACTCAATGATGTTGTAGAGTTCACGTTCTCTTTCAAGAGATTTCTCAAGTTCATCAATGAGCTGATCATGTTTTTCTTCAAGAGTCTTTATCCTTGAACCTTGAATATTAATGATCTCAGCAGGTTTTTTTAAGGTTATGGTGTGTTCCATTTTAGACTCATACATAATATAAAATGTCATATTTCTACCTCGGGATTCAGAAGAATCGACCAAGGAGTTATTCTTTGAGGTAAATCCAAGACATTTGGTACAATCAAAACCTTTGGAAGACATTGCTATCTTCGTTTTTGTGAGATGCACTTTAATCCACAGAAATCATATTTCTACAAGCACAGACTTGTAAGGTCTTTAAACGTGTTTGCCTGCTATGATACCAATTGAAAAAGCGGGGGTCTAACAACCTCACCCAATATTTCGCTTAGCAATCTGTATGGACAAACTCCAATATACTTTGAAGAGAATCAACTAGACAGTCAGGCTTAATCTTATGAAAAGTATATCAAAGAGTTTATATCTCAATTTCTCTATTCAATCTGCAGTCAAACAAATATGAATTTGTGAGCCTGATTGAATATTGAGAAACAACTTGAACGATACCAAAGACCAATGTTCAAGTGTCAATCAATTCACTTAACAACCCAAAGGTCGGATACAAGAACTGATTGATCTCAATGCACAACCTGTGATATTTCTATTATATAAACAAATATAATGCAGAAAAGAAATAACACATACACCAGAAATTTTGTTAACGATCTAGGAAACCGTAAATGCAGAAAAACCCCTGGACCTAGTACAGATTTGGGCACCACATTGTATTAAGCCGCTATAGACACTAGCTTACTTCAATCTAACTTCGGACTGGAATATAGTCGAGACCTAATCAATCTCACATTGATCAAGGTACAAATGTGTTTCTTACGTTTCTTGAACCACGACGGATTCTGCGCACTTGATTCCCTTATCTGATCTCATTCACAACTAAGAGTTGCTACGACCCAAAGTCGAAGACTTGATAAACCAATATGTATCACACAAAAAAGTCTATTGAGTAGATAAATCTGTCTCCCACAGATAAATCAACAAATTTTGTTTTGTCTTTTAATAAATCAAGGTGAACAGGAACCAATTGATAAACCGGTCTTATATTCCCGAAGAACAGCTTAATAATATCAAACACTTCACAATAAACCCAATCGATTAACGAAACAAGATATTGTGGAATCACAAACGATGAGATGAAGTTGTTTGTGATGACTTTTCAATCATGCCTATCGGAGATAAATATCGAGCAAATCTTAAAGAAGATAGTACTCAATTACAATAAAAAACATCAAGATCAGAACATGCAACTACAGAGAAAATAGTTGGGTATGTCCACACAATCCCAATAGTTTTTAAGTCGTTAACCTACATGGTTTCGTGAAAAACTAAGGTTAAAGAGAATCGACTCTAGTCGCAACTAGTATCACACGGAAGGTGTGGGGATTAGGTTTCCCAGAAGCTAGAGTTCTCATTTATATAAACTTCAAATCAGGGTTTGAAATCAATGTTAGATTAGTAACAAAACATTCAATATTCACCGTTAGATGAAAACCTAATTAGATTAAAGCTAATATCTTTCAACTGTTAGATCGAACTTAGCTTGTTATACACAAATGAAATGCATCAATATTTGGATAAAGGTAACTGTACCTAAATGTGTAAACTTAGTTGGTTCAACGTTGGTTAACCGAGGTTAGCCATATGAGCACTTTCCTATTAACTTGATTCATCTTTTTCGTAACTAGTTCAAATGACTCATATTGTAACTAGTTAGAGAGTTGTTCAATTGTTTATATTGTCATAGAAGTATACAAGACAAAATTGAAGCAAAATCGATTTTGATTCACTTGAATCATTTCATGAACATTATAGCACGATTTGAAAAGATTGCATTCCTTAATTTATTAATGTATTAGTTCATGAACAAACCGATGTTTAAAACATAGCCTACTCAAGTATGCAAACGGGTATGCATACTTAAGTAGCCAAACCGAGTTTGGGTTTTGCCAGTATGCGAACGGGTACGCCTACTTAGTACACTTCCAAACTCCAGCAGAAATTCACGGACATGAACTTCCACCAATACGCGTACGGGTACGCATACAATGTTTCCGGACTTCCATAACCCATAGTACGCTTACGGGGTACGCATACCAAGGTTCACGGATTTTATACTTGGCACAAATATGAATACACACACTATGTATATATCCAACCATGGTTATATGTTTTAAACCCTCATTTTAATCATTGAAACTTTCTTAGAGGATGACAATAGTTGTTTTCACAAACTATTAGCATCAAAGGGATTTTCAAGTTATTGAAATATCAATGCGAAATATTCCAGGTCTACATCAAATGATTGTCTCACAAAAATCATGTAAGATGTTACCAGGCAATTTTCACATGATCTTCTTTTGAATTGCGTCAAGAGTAACAGATGAACTTGGTTAAAGAGACAGCTTACCAACACATATTTCGAGAAATAGATAAGCGAGATAAAATCGGCTCGAAATATCAAATGCATATAATTGAAGTCCATATAACAATACGACTTTTGTCTCAAAATAAGAGATAAAATAAATAGACTTTTGAGTGATAGATGAGTTCAAGTATCAACATACCTTTTGCTTGATGAAGTTCCACAATTTCCCTTAGGTAGTTCTTTGTCTTCAATCAATGAAAGTCATGGAGTCTAAATCTCAACTACACTTATTATCCTAGTCCGAGACATAGTTATACGTAGACTAGAAATCAAGACATATAGTTTTGGCAACTAAACTTGACAAACAAGCTTGAGATAGCAACACTTGCGAGTTCAAACGATCAATGCTCTAACACACGGGAATTGAACCTCATGCTAGTACGCGCATCGGTACGCATACAGAGTTCCTGAACTTTCACAAACCAACCAGTATGCATACGGGTATGCATACTATGGTTCTCGGACTTTCACCAAACCAAGCAGTAAGCATACGGGTATGCGTACTATGGTTTCGGATATGGATAACATATATGCAAGTAAGGATACTATGTTATATACGATCATAATTAATTTTTCTAAAATCACATTTCAATCATTAAAACATTCTTGGAAGACGACAATAGCTGTCTCATACAAACTATTAGCTTCGAAGCAATTTTCAAGTGATCGAATGATCAATACGAAACATTCCGAGTCTACATCAAATGAATGTCTCACACAAATCATGTAAAATTTTACACGGCGATTTTCACATGATAATCTTTTGACTTTTGTCAAGAATATAAGATGAACTTGGTTAAAGCAAAAGCTTACCAACACATATTTCGAGAAATATGTGAGCGAGTTAAACTCAGCTCGACATACCAAAAGTGTATAATATAAAAACTATACCATTATACGAATTTTGTCTCAAGAAGGATAAAGACTAGAAATAAACTTTCTGAGTGATAGATAAGTTCAAATCTCCACATGCCTTTTGTTGATGAAGTTCCACAAGCTCCCCTTAGTAGTTCTTCGTCTTCAATCGATGAATGCCGTGAAGTCTAAGCTCAACTACACTTACTATCTTAATTCGAAACTTAGCTATAAGTATGCTAGAAATAAAGAATTATAATGTTGACAACTAAACTTGATAAAAAAGCTTGAGATAGCAACGTTTGCGATTTTGACCGAGCAGTGCTCTAACAATAGGTGATATTATAGTAAAAATAGACATGTCCAAGGAATTTGATAGAATATGGTCTTTTCTTATTGATATTTTGCGTCAACTTGGCTTTGTTGAATAATGATGTCTCATGATCTATCACTGCATAAATACATCATCTATTTCATTGTTATTAAATTGGTCTCCTTGTTAGCCTTTTTCTCCTTCTGGAGGATTGCGACAAGGAGATAGTCTTTCCATATATATTTTCATAGTTTGTATGGATGCTTTATCCCGTCTCCTAATGTAAGATGAAAACAGAAAATTAACTCATGGTGTTCAAAAACATCAACCATTGCATTCTCAGTCAAAAAATAAAGGTACTTGGATTTGGAAAGGAATATCAAAAGGTTTAGAGTCGGTTAAGATGTACTAAATCTGGGAGGTAGCTACAGGAGAAGATATTAGTATCTGGCAAGATAAACAGATCGGTGGAGAACCACAACTTTTAAATAGACCCGCAGAATTTCATTTGCAGGATTATACAACAGTTTCTCATCTGATCAATCCATACTCAAATGAATGGGAAGATTATGATTTAGCTGAATTATGTACCCAATCCCAAATTGATCAGATATACCAGATTATAATCCCACTTGAGGACAAGGATACTATTCGATGGTCTCTAACCAATTCAGAGAACTTCTCTACTAAGTATACATATAAAACTCTTTTGTAGGATCAATGTGTTGCAACTCCTCAACAACAGAAGTAATGGCTTCGTCTCTGGCATATGGATATCCTTCCAAAATATAAATTTTTTATCTGGAAATGCATTCATCAATTTTTTCATCTAAAATCCTTTCTAGTTAGATTTAATAATATGTCCGATGATCTTTGTGCTCTTTGTCGTATAACACGACAAAAACTTTTTACCACTTATTTTTTCACTGTCCTTTTCTGAGGGCAGTCTGGTTTGCTCCACACCCTCAAGTCTTTAACACCGTATCTTTTTTTCATACTCTTTCAAATTGGATATTTAGTTGGTTTAGAGCATTATTATTCCAAGG
Organism: Papaver somniferum; assembly: GCF_003573695.1. NCBI lineage: Eukaryota > Viridiplantae > Streptophyta > Magnoliopsida > Ranunculales > Papaveraceae > Papaver > Papaver somniferum. The sequence goes on along the minus strand of NC_039365.1, from coordinate 86,534,639 downwards.
TTGTATCAGAAATAGTCGTTAACCATGATAGAATCTCAAAAACTATCTATTATTATTCTTTGGCAGATTTGGAAAGAAAGTTTAGAGCATATGACAAAAATTCTGAAATAGTCGTTAACCATGTTAAAGTTCATGTGCATAATTTAAATCAAACTCAAAGGTTGTATCAGAGTTTAAATTAATCTTTTTTTATTTGTTGCTAGTGTTCCTGTAAAACATAATGAAAAAGCGGGGGTCTAACAACACCACCCAGTATTTCGCTTAGCAATTTGTATAGACAAACTCGAATATACTTTTAAGAGAATCAACAAGACTCAATCAATTAAAAGTATATCAACGAGTTTATATCTCTCTCTTGATTTGATTTACTCAAGCAGGAACTGCGAGTTCTAATCAAATACAAGGAATGCCTTGGATGGTACCAAAGACCAATATCCAAGGATCAATCAATGACAATCAACAACCAAAGGTTGGATTACTCTAATTGATGATCTAAGGCACAACCTGTATTATTTCAATTATAAAGATAAAGAAATATAATGCGGAAATTGAAATAACACAGACACCATAAATTTTGTTAACGAGGAAACCGCAAATGCAGAAAAACCCCGGGACCTAGTCCAGATTGAATACACACTGTATTAAGCCGCTACAGACACTAGCCTACTCCAAGCTAACTTCGGACTGGACTGTAGTTGAATCCCAATCAATCTCCCACTGATCCAAGGTACAGTTGCACTCCCTACGCCTCTGATCCCAACAGGATACTGCGCACTTGATTCCCTTAGATGATCTCACCCACAACTAAGGGTTGCTACGACCCAAAATCGCAGGCTTTGAAAATAAACAAATCTGTCTCACATAGACAAGTCTATCGAAGGATCAATCTGTCTCCCACGGATAAACCCTAAAGGTTTTGTTCCGTATTTTGATAATAATCAAGGTGAACATGAACCAATTGATAATCCGGTCTTATATTCCTGAAGAACAACCTAGAGTTATCAATCGCCTCACAACAATCCTAATTGTATGGTAGCGAAACAAGATGTTGCGGAATCACAAACAATGAGATGAAGATGTTTGTGATTACTTTTTATATCTTGCCTACGGAGATATCAATCTCAAGTCAATCAATATGATTGTACTCGTACGATAGAAGATGCAAGATCAAATCACACAACTACGATAAAAGTAGTATCGGTCTGGCTTCACAATCCCAATGAAGTCTTTAAGTCGTTAACCTGGTTTTATAAGAAGAAAACCAAAGGTTAACGGAGAAACGACTCTAGCACGCAAACTAGTATCACACGTAAGGTGTGGGGATTAGTTTTGCATAACACTAGATGTCTCCTTTTGTTGATGGTGGATTTTAGTTCAGGGCTAAAATTGTAAAACCAAATTTAATGTGCTGACATCCTGCAAAGGAATAAGTCGTGTGCTGACATCCTGCAAAGGATAAAGCCATTTGATAAGCGATGAGCGCAGAAAACCTCTCGCTTTATTTAATTGAAGCAATAAATATACGAAATTCACCCAGAATGGTGCATGTACCAACAATCCCAAATATTCTGTGAATTTATTGCATTATTAATTAATGCATGAGTTGCCTTGTATTTCCTGTGTTGTTCTCAGCAGGACTCTCAGGTGCGGCATGACGACTTAGTGTTTCCTCTTAGCAGAGTGACACGAATCTCCAAGTGTCAATAGTGAGGTATGCACGAAATACCCATGCAGGCCATGTTATTCTCTAACAAAGAGAACCCTGTATAAGTGCGCTTATATTAGCCCGATCGAGCATGTTTAATTCCCTAAGGGAAATTTTGACTGTCCATGTCAGTCTCAGAAACGATCATGGCCATGCAAGTTCGCCGCATAATTTAACCAGCCTAGACGAACCCTAGCAGGAGCAGGCTATCACCGTGATGACCACCAGCGGGCCTATTTATGCCCTAGCCGGTCGAACATTACACTTTACTTCCTAGCGTGCCAAAACGCCATCCCTAAAGTAGGGTAGCCGCGCTGCTTTGGAAGAAGCTCGAACGAGCAAGACTGCTTAAGACAGTCTCAAAATGATCGTGACCGTCCAACTTCACTAGCCTGATTGGACGGATTAGATCGCACCATGTATGGAGGAGGTGCCAACACACACATTGGCGGGCCCACTCTATCCCTGCCCGATCGGTTTTCTCACGACAAAGCCATGGAACAATGAACGTTTGCTCGAAACATGGCTGGCGTGATGCTTTAAAGGTCGCGGAAACTCTACTAGCGTCTTAAAATCGATCACAACCATTCAACTTCACCGGAATGCTTGGAAGGCTTAGATCGCGCCTAGGACCATCAAGCAGATATACATATGCTCATTGTCGTCCCAACGTGGCCCCCACGCAGTCGGTCTCCCCAACGGAGGAGCATAGCCTGCCAAACCGCTTGGCTGAAGTTGCACGCGCGTGACCGTCCCAAAACCCTAATTAGGGTTTGCGGCATGGCATATGTGTCGCAGATTTATCTCGACCATCTGTCTTCGCCGGCTTGGATGGAGGGTGTAGATATAGACTAAGGAGGTCCAGGGAGCGTCAACATGATCATTGCGGTCCCACCTATGCATGTGACCGACCGACCAAGACAAAGCATGGATGGATGCCTCGAATCGCACGCCTTGAAGGTGGTATGCCGCGCCCCTTTAAGAAACCTTTGCGGCATAGGATTCCTGCCGCAAATCGATCTCAACCACTCTTCTTTGCCGGTCAAATTGAGTGGCCTAGATCGCACCTTCATGAGACAATGAGGTACGGACATGTACACCGGCAAGCCGACTACATGCATGCCCGGTCGGTCCCGCCAAAAACGTTTCCCATGCTTGGTGTCGGTCAAGCTGAAGAGTGATGCTTGCGCACCTCTTCAAAACCCTAAAATTCCATCAACGGTCGCAGATGAGCGTCATGGATCATCTCGTCCGTCCAACTCTACCAGATTGGTCGGGCAGCCTAGGCTGGGAGATAAATGGCCAATGAGATATCGTGGTGATCACCATACGTCACTCTACCACATGGAGTGGTCGGCTAAGGGAGGACTTGACTATGCAGCCTCCAAACCATCACTCAAAGATGGCTAGGCATGCAGCTGTTTTAAGATGCTTAATCGTGACTTACTCCGTTAAGCTTAAAAAAACGATTCTTCATACATATTGATTGTATTCGATGCATTACATGCATAGAGTATACACGATATTTCATGAATATTGATTTCCTAAATAACTCAGTTATTTAACCTAGCACCGTATGCTACTTCCTGTGGGTCCCACGATCCACTCACTCGAGACATCAAACATGTCAAAAACTGGGGGATGCTTATTGGGGTATTGGTCTGGCGGTTTACAGCGTGCAACACGCCATTATAAGAACGTGTCAGGAGGCATGGACGGTTAGCGATGATAGGAGAAGTGGGCAAAGACGTGATCGTGTGACAATCACCTACGCGTCCCCACTACTCTATCACTCCACTTCCTCCACTTCCTACGAGATGAGGGTTGTGCTCAATGACTTGTATAAATAAGTCCTTTACCTATTTCCAAAAAACACGAACAGAAACACACAAAACCAACTGTTGTCATCGTATCCAGAAAACATCCAGAGATGATTGCTTACATTATTGCAAGCCAGTTCTTCATTCTGATACAAGTCATAAACAACCAACACCTTCACAATCTCAACACCTTCTTCGCTTCCCTCCCTAAGATCAACCTTATCTCCTTCACTTTGTGAACGAAGCAAGTCTGGAACGGCCATTTCTTGGTTTAGGCCAGAATTGTATAAATTGATCTCTCGAATCAGAAAGCACTCCCGTGCAGTGCATTTATTTAGGGTTTAAATTCATTTCTCATCCACACACCCCAAAATTACCAAAACCAGCAGAAATAATTTTCACACATAAACAATTGGCGACCACAGCGGGAGATTAATCTCTCGATTGTGAAGTAAAAATTTTCAATACCCAATTCCATTTGGCTTATTTCAAAATGGTTGGTCTTAGGGCTGCCCCAACAACTTCAAATCCCGGTCGGAGTTCCTCCAACGAAGATGCTCCTATTTCCAACGGTATATCTGACGGCGCGGCTGGAAGAATCCCAACATTGATCGAGTTGGCACGAGTGCAGCAGATTCACACAAGGAACATGGACCTGATCAAAGAAACAATAAAAAGCATACTCGATCTCCTCATCAAGATGACATCAGATATGAGCGGTCTTCCTGTAACCGAGATTTCTACGCTGGGACTGATCCTCACAACGATCCTCCTCAAGTCAATAGCTTCACTATGAACCAGAGGCCGGTGGATCAGGAAGCGGCTTCTCTAGTGGAAAGTTTATGTGAACTTTTACACCTCTCGAAGAATCACCGGGCGGATACATTTGCTGCAATCAACAAGATAGTCATGGATGTGCACTTAAATCCTTTGCGTCAAGAAGTCTCGAAAACGCCAGAGATGTCTGTGAATAACGTCACATTTATAGAAGAAGACATGATGGTGGAGGAAGGTCACAACCGGACTCTACATGTTACTGCACGCATCAAGGATTCAGAGTTCAAGAGAGCCCTCATCGATACGGGAGCGTCTTCGAACTTGGTTACTCTCAAGATCCTCAGGGAAGCCAAGGTTCGCCTAGGAAAGATCGTACGGAAGCCTACCACGATAACAGACTTCGAAGGAAACCAGACCAACACATACGGGTATGTCAATATGAATTTATCCGTAGGGCCCGTCCAATCAAAGGTGAAATTCGAAGTCATAGAAAAGGAGCCAGACTACCATATGATACTGGGGAGACCGTGGATTCATGACAATAGGATTGTACCTTCGACGTATCACCAGTGCCTGAAGACTATGCTGAATGGGGAAGTCGTTCGTATACCTTCTTCGTTATCTCCCTATGCACCGATATGTGGAATGAAATTGTTCGAACCAAGAGAAGCTCCGTGGGAAGAATCAGACAAAGTTCATTGCGTCCCACTCCCCACGTGGGGGTCAATTCAGGAGGAGGACCAACTCGCATCATTGAGGTCTAAGACCCACGATGCATCTTGGCATACAAGGCGTTATTCTTCATCCGTTAAAGCCACGACCCACATTCACACTAAGAGGGAGCGAACCTTTGTGGCAAGTCGTGATCAGAAGGGGAAGACCGTCTACCGACGCCGCTGTTAGCAATTAGCAGGGGAGACTGTTACCCAGTCTCTCCGCCCAATGAAATGCTACAATAACGACGAGTCACAGGAAGAGGTGTTGGATGCTCCACGACAACTGCAGGACGGCACCAGCTCCACGGCCGATGATCTCGAAATCGTTAACATCGGGAATGAAGAATCTCCCAGGCCTATCTCTATCAGCTCAACCTTGTCTGCAGATGAACGCACGGAGCTCGTGCAACTTCTCAAAGAGTACCAAGACATATTCGCTTGGACGTATGAAGAAATGCCCGGTCTAGATGAAAAATTGGTCACCCATCCCTTACATGTCAGGAGGCATGACGGTTAGCGATGATAGGAGAAGTGGGCAAAGACGTGATCGTGTGACAATCACCTACACGTCCCCACTACTCCATCACTCCACTTCCTCCACTTCCTACGAGATGAGGGTTATGCTCAATGACTTGTATAAATAGGTCCTTTACCTATTTCCAAACAACACGAACAGAAACACACAAAACCAACTGTTGTCATCGTATCCAGAAAACATCCAGAGATGATTGCTTACATTATTGCAAGCCAGTTCATCATTCTGATACAAGTCATAAACAACCAACACCTTCACAATCTCAACACCTTCTTCGCTTCCCTCCCTAAGATCAACCCCATCTCCTTCACTTTGTGACCGAAGCAAGTCAGGAACAACCATTTCTTGGTTTAGGCCAGAATTGTATAAATTGATCTCTCGAATCAGAAAGCACTCCCATGCAGTGCATTTGTTTAGGGTTTAAATTCATTTCTCATCCACACACCCCAAAATTACCAAAACCAGCAGAAATAGTTTTCACCCATAAACACCTTTATATAGTCTTTCAAATCAGGGTTTGCCATTAGGTTACCTTGGTAACAAAGCAATCAATATCCACCATTAGATGAAAACCTGATTTAGATTCAAGCTAATATTTATCAACTGTTAGATCGAAAACTTCGCTTGTTATACACAATTGAAATGCACGCTTCTAGGTTTGTTAACCGTACCCAAACGTATGCACTTGTTGGTTCAACAATAGTTAAACAAAGGTTAGCCATGTGAGAATTTCATATCAACCATGTTATTCTTCACCGTAACTAGTTCAAATTACTCAAATGAACTAGTTAGAGAGTTGCTCAATTGCAAGGAAATCTTATGTAACCACACAAGACACAATTGAAGCAAAGATGATTTGATTCACATGAATCGGTTCATGAACTTTTATAGACACGGTTGGAAAACTGCATTCCTTAGTCTTTTTAAGTTTAAGTTCAGAAATCATCTTCAGATATATAACTTTCTCAAGTTCGCATACTAGGTTCGCGGACTTAAGTTACCGGGTAGAGTTTACAAACTCCAGCAGAAATTCTCGGGGTGAGAACATCGCCAGTTCGCGGACTGGGTTCGCGGACTGAGTTCGCGGACTTAGCTTCACGTACTAGTTTGTCAACTCCAACAGAAATTCTCGGGTTTGAGAACTTTGGCAGTTCGCGGATTGGGTTCGCAGACTTGGCTCATGCCATTCTTCTGGTTCTCTTGGTCAACAAAGTTCGCAAACTTTGGTTCAAGGAATATGACTTATATATAAATGTGTTTCCTGAACAATGCTTATGTCCATCATTGGTTATGTAATCTAAACTCTTATTTCAATCGTTGAAACTTCTTAGAGGACGTTATACAGTTGTTACACCATTTCTCGTCAAAGAAATTTTCAAAGTGATTGAAACATATCATGACTTTCGTCACTAGGTAAAGATAAACTTGATCGAAGCGAAAAGCTTACCAACACATATTTCGAGATATAGATAGGCGAGGTATATTCGGATCGAAATACCAAATGTGTATAATCAAAGTCTATATATAGCATACAACTTTTTGTCTCAATAAGTAGGAGATAAAGTAGATAGACTTTTGAGTGATAGATAAGTTCAAATCTTCACATACCTTGTTGTCGAGAAGTTCGACCGGTTCCTTGAGTAGTTCTTCTTCTTGTATGATGAATCGCCATGAAGTCCTTGAGATCAAATACACTTTCTATCCTAGTCCGAAACTTAGCTATCATAGACTAGAAATCAAGACTTATAATTCTGATCACTAACATTGAAAAACATGCTTGAGATAGCAACGCATGCGAGTTCGACCGAGCAATGCTCTAACAATCTCCCCCTTTGTCAATTTTAGTGAAAAACTATCAATACATATGGAATACAAAAATGATAAAGAACCTTTAGTAGCTCATATTCCACATGCCTAATCTTCAACGTTCCTCGAAATCTTCGTCACTTCCAAGTACTCCAATGATCCCAAAGGTTGTAAGTTTAGTATCACTGTTGTTGAAGATCCGTAGCTATAACAATGAGAAAGCATCAGTATTGTTATACATTGTCATAGTATTATTACACAGTGTCAAAGTTCAATTGTATCACAACTTCAACAATAATACTATGGTGATATGTATCACTCCCCCTTAGTCAATACTTCATCTCACATGGAAACCACTCCCCTTTACACAATAATCTGAAAACCATATGTATTTTTAGTATGAACTACATATTAATTCTCCGCCTTTTTGCCAATAAAATTGGCAAAGGTACAAGAACGGGATCATAATGAAATTTCCGAAAGAGACATTTCATGACTAAAAGAAAAAATACATACCAACTAATTTAGATGCAATCATAAAGCCGAAGCTAAATGCATTCATCAAGGAGTTTAAAGATACAAGATAACCCCTCTAAAATTCCACAGCCGCACACCCCTCAAGATATGACCATTAAGCACAAGTTCAAAAGAAATCTCCCCCATTTGATGTCATTCCCGAAAGAACAACAACGAGCGACCTTAATTTCAAAAGAAAAGAAGGATTTTTATTGGACACTAAAAACCATAGGAATGATTTTCTATATCCAAAAACTCAATCAAATTAATCACAAGTAAACCCATGATTAATTTAATCGGAATACACAACCAAATTAAATACCAAAAGTGATAAATTTAATTGACTGTGCTCATCATAAGTAAACTTACGGAGCTACGACTAAGTTAACCATATGAGAGTGATTGGCTTAATCGTTCATATACTCAACAAAAGAAAAAATTATGGAGTAATAACTAAATAACCAAACAAGATGATTAATTTAGTGTAAAGTGCTCTGCATATAGTACTTTACGGAACACCAACAAAGTTAATCATAAAATAACCAACTTAGTTGTTAAGTGCTCAACATAAGATACATTACGGAGCCTCACAGTAATACATAAGATATGGATCAGTGAAGATCAATACTGTGGAATATGCAAGGATTCATTCTATCTTCAATCATTGTTTGCATAACAACAATTAATAGACATAATCCTTGCAAAACAAAATATTTTAACCTATCTTCCATCAATAATTGACAATATAGGCTTAACTTTTGTATTTGTCAAAAGTCCATTCATTCTTTAACCAATACACGAATATCGATCACAAACGACTTTACTTTTGACAACGTGTGGGACAAACATAGTTCACGGACGTGAGCACCAATTTCCCATAAAAAATTGCAGTATAACAAATCATAAAGATTAAATACTGCAAACATCATCCTTCAAATATTTTTAGAATTTAATACCAATAAACCTAAAAAAGAAACAAGAAGATGAAAAAATAATAGCTATGTGTAATCACAATCATTGTTATTCAAGAACTATTTATTCTTCCAACTAAACCAAAAATAAGATATACTAGGCAAAAATATCCTTGAGAAATTCTTTATCATTCCCGAACTCCTTGTTATCAACAACCATTAGTACATAAGGTTCGTGAAGATATGAGTTAATGTCAACAAACCGTCTTGGCTGATTATATCGAACCAGGGCTTTCTGAATTTCCAAAGATCTTAAAATGCAAGCCTTTATTTCACGAATCTTCTTTCTTACTTCCTTCAACTCATCAAGAACATCGGAAAACTTCTAAGAGTTAGAAGGGACAGCCCTTGGCTTTCTTGTATTCCTCCTTTTTCTTTTCAAGGACTGAGTTACTGGAGATATCTCTTTTTCCTTGATTGATGGCTTAACAATCATGTTGACATCTTTTCCATCCAAAGACATGATGCTTTTAGAGAACAGTTATAAACAACTGATTTTTGTGAGTGGAATTCACAATCTTATCAAGCAGTCTTAAGATATAAGAGATATCAGAGAGGAAAAAGGAATGTAGGGTTCGCAACCTTTAAACAGGCTCAAGAACGTCCAACTCTAAACCCTATAACGAGTAGCGTTGTCGATAATAACCCTTTATTTGATAGACAGGGAAAACAAACCTAAGAAAAACAAACTTTTCTAAAGCCTGGGAGGTACACAATCTTATCTCTTTTGATCAGGCACATGAGACAAGATTTGCCAACAACACAATTATTATGTGCTGTGGTGAACAACAATTTGTCCACCATTTTCCCCTTGAGAGAAATCCTCTGACTTCTGTCTATCAAAGCGATTTGACCATACCTTCTTCTCCAATGGTCTTATATTGTCTTTGGAAACTAACTTATTAGACGAAGATAAAATCCTACATACCTCAGCGGTCTTCTGAGCAAGTTTAAGCTTCCTTGCTAATCGATTTGCTCTTCGTTGAAGTTTGTTGGCGTGCCTCACTTGATGTTTGTACTTGTAACATCTTGATTTTTCATGACCCTTTTGAGAACAGAACTAGCACACCAATCTTGGATGGTATTCAGGCATCTGTGGTGTGAACGCAGCTAGACACATAGTAGATCTTGAAACATTACACACAGAGTTTCCAAAGGATGGGTCAATTGATTCTTCCAGCTTGATTGGATTCTCTTCTTCACCGAAACCATCAAGGTTGATATATGTATTGCTACAGTTATCAAAATCAATGTTTTCACATAGAAGACCGACACTTGATTTCTTATCTTCATCAGAATCATATATCTCAGACATCTCATCAAGTGTTGCATCAAGACCCTTGTTCCCAGTGTATTTTCTACGATTTGGAAACTCATTTGCAAAATGACCAAAACCTTTACACTTAAAGCACTGTGGCATATCCTCGTCAGCATCCCTCTTTTTAGGAGGGACGCGAGTATGAGGTTTATCTGACGACCTAGGTTTGCCTCTTGAAAACCGTTTACTTCTCTTCAATAGAAAATCCCTAAACTGTCTTGTGATCAAGGAGACTTATTTGTCAAGATCTTCATCTAAAAAATCACCCTCAGACTGATCATCCTCAGAGACATAAACACTTTTACTTTTCAAGTAACTTAGTGTTCTTCTGTGCTTTAAAGGCAACATCCTTTCCGATTTTGGATATATGATCATAATCAAAGATCTTTAGCTTTCCAACCAATGTATTTCTGGAAATATTATCAAGGTTATTTCCTTCAACGGTGGCATGCTTCTTAGACTCGTATCTAGATGGCAACGATCTGAGAATTTTCATTACAATGTCCTTTCCAGGAATAGTCTTACCCAATGCAAAGGATGCATTAACAATTTCAGACACTCTGTGATTAAACTCATCAAATGTATCTTCATCTGCCATACGAAGGTTCTCCCAATCGGAATTAAGGTTTTGAAGCCTAGCTTCCTTTTCACTGGAGTTACCTTCAAATATGGTTTGTAAGATATCCCAAGCATCTTTAGACCTAGTGCAATTAGACACATGGTGCTGAAGATTTGGGGTAATGACATGTATGATGGCATTCAAACCGTCAGAATTTTTCTTTGTAGCAAGTATCTCGGCAGGATTGTATTCACCAATATTCTTGGGAACGTTTACATCACCAACTGCCACAACGGGAGCATCATAGCTATTAACAACATATACGTATGATTGAAAATCACGTTCTTGAAGAAAAGCTCGCATAAAAATGTTCCATCATAAGTAATTAGAGCCATCGAAGATTGGTGGTACGTTAATAGAGATACCACCTCTGTTCATAGAGTCAGATCGCTACAAACACATACTTGTAAGGTCTTAAACGTGTTTGCCTGCTCTGATACCAATTGAAAAAGCGGGGGTCTGACAACACCACCCAATATTTCGCTTAGCAATCTGTATAGACAAACTCGAATATACTTTTAAGAGAATCAACAAGACACAATCAATTAAAAGTATATCAACGAGTTTATATCTCTCTCTTGATTTGATTTACTCAAGCAGGAACTGCGAGTTCTAATCAAATACAAGGAATGCCTTGGATGGTACCAAAGACCAATATCCAAGGATCAATCAATGACAATCAACAACCAAAGGTTGGATTACTCTAATTGATGATCTAAGGCACAACCTGTATTATTTCAATTATAAAGATAAAGCAATATAATGCGGAAATTGAAATAACACAGACACCATAAATTTTGTTAACGAAGAAACCGCAAATGCAGAAAAACCCCGGGACCTAGTCCAGATTGAATACACACTATATTAAGCCGCTACAAACACTAGCCTACTCCAAGCTAACTTAGGACTGGACTGTAGTTGAATCCCAATCAGTCTCCCACTGATCCAAGGTACAGTTGCACTCCCTACGCCTATGATCCCAACAGGATACTGCGCACTTGATTCCCTTAGATGATCTCACCCACAACTAAGGGTTGCTACGACCCAAAATCGCAGGCTTTGACAATAAACAAATCTGTCTCACATAGACAAGTCTATCGAAGGATCAATCTGTCTCCCACGGATAAACCCTAAAGGTTTTGTTCCGTATTTTGATAATAATCAAGGTGAACATGAACCAATTGATAATCCGGTCTTATATTCCTGAAGAACAACCTAGAGTTATCAATCGCCTCACAACAATCTTAATTGTATGGTAGCGAAACAAGATGTTGCGGAATCACAAACAATGAGATGAAGATGTTTGTGATTACTTTTTATATCTTGCCTACGGAGATATCAATCTCAAGTCAATCAATATGATTGTACTCGTACGATAGAAGATGCAAGATCAGATCACACAACTACGATAAAAGTAGTATCGGTCTGGCTTCACAATCCCAATGAAGTCTTTAAGTCGTTAACCTGGTTTTAGAAGAAGAAAACCAAAGGTTAAAGGAGAAACGACTCTAGGACGCAAACTAGTATCACACGTAAGGTGTGGGGATCAGTTTTGCACAATACTAGATGTCTCCTTTATATAGTCTTTCAAATCAGGGTTTGCCATTAGGTTACCTTGGTAACAAAGCATTCAATATCCACCGTTAGATGAAAACCTGATTTAGATTCAAGCTAATATTTCTCAACCGTTAGATCGAAAACTTAGCTTGTTATACACAATTGAAATGCACGCTTTTAGGTTTGTTAACCGTACCCAAACGTATGCACTTGTTGGTTCAACCATAGTTAACCAAAGGTTATCCATATGATCATTTCGTATCAACCATGTTCTTCTTCACCGTAACTAGTTTAAATGACTCAAATGAACTAGTTAGAGAGTTGTTCAATTGCAAGGAAATGTTATGTAACTACACAAGACACAATTGAAGCAAAGATGATTTGATTCACGTGAATCGGTTCATGAACTTCTATAGCCACGGTTTGAAAACTGCATTCCTTAGTATTTTTAAGTTTAAGTTCAGAAATCATCTTCAGATATATAACCTTCTCAAGTTCGCAGACTAGGTTCGCGGACTTAAGTTAACAGGTAGAGTTTACAAACTCCAGCAGAAATTCTCGGGATGAGAACTTCGCCGGTTCGCGGAATGGGTTCGCGTACTGAGTTCGCGGACTTATCTTCACGTACTAGTTTGTCAATTCCAGCAGAAATTCTCGGGTTTGAGAACTTCGATAGTTCGCGGACTTGGCTCACGCCATTCTTCCGGTTCTCTTGATCAACAAAGTTCGCAAACTTTGGTTCAAGGAATAAGACTTATACATAAATGTGTTTCCACAACAATGCTTATGTCCATCATTGGTTATGTAATCTAAACTCTCATTTCAATCATTGAAACATTCTTAGAGGACGTTATATAGTTGTTACACCATTTCTCGTCAAAGCAATTTTCAAAGTAATTGAAACATATCATCACTAGGTAAAGATAAACTTGATCGAAGTCTAAAGCTTACCAACACATATTTCGAGATATAGATAGGCGAGGTATACTCGGCTCGAAATACCAAATGTATATAATCAAAGTCTATATATAGCATACGACTTTTTGTCTCAAGAAGTAGGAGATAGAGTAGATAGACTTTTGAGTGATAGATAAGTTAAAGTCTTCACATACTTTTTTGTCGAGAAGTTCCACCGGTTCCTTGAGTAGTTCTTCTTCTTGTATGATGAATCGCCATGAAGTCCTTGAGCTCAACTACACTTTCTATCCTAGTCCGAGACTTAGCTATAGTAGACTAGAAATCAAGACTTATAGTTTTCATCACTAACATTGACAAACATGCTTGAGATAGCAATGCATGCTAGTTCAACCGAGCAATGCTCTAACACATAATCTTACTAATTCTTTTGTTTCTTTACATAACGATTGTGTTTTAGATTTTATTTATGCCTCTTTTGGGAAAACCCCATTTTTTGCAGGTTGTGGAATCATTTTCTTGGAACCAATAAAGACTACACATCAGCCAAATGCTGGACTACATCCGTATATTCGGCAATAGTAGTCGAAGATAAAGCTTTATTAACTGCTTTTTAATGGGCTAAGCAACTTCAACTAGAACATATCATCTTCGTTTCAGATAACCAGTCCCTCGTTCAAGCCGTTAATGGAGGCACTTCTACCATCAACTGGAAAAAAATTATTTTGTGAATGACTGTAAAATTGGATTTTAACAATTCCAGAAATGTTTCTGCAAGTTTGTAAATAAAAAGTGTAATGGTGCAGCCGATTCCTTAGCTAAGCTATCTAGAAAATCTAATGTAACTCAAGATTGGTTTGATCACACTCCTGCTATTATTGCAGGAAATTTTGTTGTTGTTTAAGTTCCTATTTGTTTTAATAAATTTATGCTTCTTTAAAAACAAATAAAAATAAATTAGGTGAGATCAAATAGGATAAAGACAAAACTCGGCCGGATTAAACAGACAAAAGTCGGCCGAATATATGTTCTACCGAGTCAACTCTGTAGGTCAGACCTCTTAAACGATTCAGACCATCTGGCTCGATACATGACTAAGACCCTACTGTTTATTGTAACGATGATCGTTAGCGACTAGGTGTCTGTGCGGCATAATTCAGGCAGTTTTCTGAACGGATTCCGGTGATCCCATAGACTTTCTGGCGGCCCAATTTTATGAAGAAGCTTGGTGGCACCAAATCAAAAATGCATAGGGGCGGGGGAAGGACGAAGCCGAACCACACCAAATAAAAAATATATCGGGATGGAACGAGGAGAAGCCAGCCACACCAGATAAAAAAATGCATCAGGATAACACCAAATAAAAAATCTTAAGCGATGGGCAAGGAAAAACCGAGCTACACTAAATTAAAAAGACAATGGCCAAGATGAGCCACACCCAATCGAAAATGCATCGAGATGGCACCAAATAAATAATCTTAAGCGACAGGCGAGGCAAAATCGAGCCATACCAAATCATAAATGCATCACAACGAGCGGGGCGATGCCTCGCAATACCAAATAAAAAATGCTTCGCCTCGCCACACCAAACCAATAATATGGATGAAAGAAAAAAATTCATGGTGGATAGGTTTCGGGCCCGCAGAACATCTAGTAAATTTTGTTACTGGTAGATGTTATTTAAAAATAATTTTTAAAACCATGTCTATTCTTTTTTTTGTCATTAGTCATATCACAAGTCCTCCACCATGACAATTTATGAAACGACATCTACATATTGGTTTCGCAACACTTTACATTACATATTATAGTTATACCAAACATGCAACTATTTTATCTTTACAGCACAACAAAATAATGTATGACACTACAACATAAAAACATTTTTGTTGACATAATTATGATGCTTCAATTAAGTACTTTGTGTGCAGCTTGTCATGTACTTTCATATTATCTTTTTCTGCCACTATAATATAAATATATACCATTCAGCTGAAAATGGACATTAATATCAAGTAATTATTAGAATTCAGCCGTGAGACTGGGTATTAATACTATGTACGTTTTATAAATTCAAGCGCGGAATGTAAGAGATTCTCCAATGGTCACTGTGTGTGTTTCCTATGTGGCAACATAAATAAAACATCCTCAATCTTTTTTTCCTTAAAAATAGGGAGAGAAAAAAAATCTATCTCCAACGGTATTGCATATAACCTCTTTTTTTAATTAGATTAAATTTATTTTCCATAATTAAGATGTTGTTAGAGCTAAAAATAGTTAGTTAATATATTAAAGTGGGGCATGACAAAAGGTGTACTAATGGTGTGATTAAAGATAGATTTCAAGCTATTTTCAAAGCCTGTAAAAATAAAAATGCTTCAATGGCTGAAATGGTGGTTAATGGAAGGCTTGTGTGTAACACAAGAAGGGCTATGAATGGAGTAAAACAACTGTAATGGGACAGGTTATGTAATGAACTTAGCCCCGTGCCTGATTTTTATGAGGAGATGGATGAGATGCATTATGATGGAGACTACAGTGTGAAGAAGATATATGAGATGCAGTTGGAGGGAACTGAAAATTATGCTTTTCAGAAGTTCTTATGGAGGAAGAATGTCCCTGCTAAGGTAAGTCTTATTTTATGGGCATATATGCATAACTCTATACCAACTCTAGCTATGCTAAGGCACTTGGAGTTGAAGTTGCCTCAGATAGATGTTACTACATTCAGAATGAGGTAGAGGAAGCTGAACATATTTTTGTAAGGTGTGAGTATGCTCACGAGGTATGGATGCATTTCATGGAGGCTTTTAATATGTATTGGGTAATGCCTGATACACTACAAGGTCTTTATTAGGTATGGAGCCAGTGTAATTTCAGAGGAAGATGCAAGGATGTATGGGATAAGCTACATTATGTCATTGTTTGGCATCTATGGCAGCAAAGGAATGATAGAGCTTTTGGTGGTAGACACAAGCCTATGTATGAGATAGTCTTGCTAGTAAAGCAGGATATTGTTCTCCGGCTTCATGAAAAGAACACTTTTAGACATATCCCTGTAAAGTTTATTTTATTTAACTAGAAAACTGTTCTACACTCCTAATATAAGTGTTTGAACTTTTTTCTGGGTTGTAAATATCTTTTTTACCCTTTAATGAAATTTTTTTTTCCTCAAAAAAAAAAGATATATTAAATTCAATTCAATTAAGTAAAAGTTGACTTGAATGGTAGACAATGTCAAGGGGAATGTAAAAACTAGACATCCACCTTGACAATGTCTGCTCAAAGTCATTTATACATTGGTTTAAGACATCAGGGTTGGATAATGGTTTTAGAGAACATTAATGTGTATCCTAGATGGATTTTGACATTTATCTCCACACACATGCCACTGGAGAAGATCTAAGGCCGGTTACTATAAGGTATGGAATAAATGGTGTTTTGCCATGCCACATGGCATGGCAAATCCGTTTATCCACTATGGGAAAAATGGCAAATATTAGGTAAAACTGGCAAATTTTAGATAAATTATTATACTCCCTCCGTTCCTAAATAATAGGCTGGTTTCTATATATAGATGTTTAAAAGAATAGGCTGGTTTCCTAATTGGGAAAGTCAAATGTTACTTTAATTTTCTGGGACTACTTTTCTCTTAACTTCTTTTGATGACAAGTGTCATGTGAACCATTTCACTTTACTTCTTTTGCTGACAAGTGTCATGGGACCATTTCATTTCACATTTTTTATTGACAAGTGTCATGAGGACCACTTTCAATGATTAGTTCTCTTAATTTCTTTAATTTTCTCTAAAAACAAACCAACCTATTAATTACGAACGGAGAGAGTATTTGTTAAGATAAGTGGGACCCTTGTTAATAAAAAAGTTATTTGTGTGCATATGTGGGGTATTTATAAGGTTTTAATATATTTAGTGGGACTAGTATGAAGTAAAAGTAAAATTAAAATAAGAAAAAGTAGGAGAGAAGAAATTTTAAAATATTACAAAACTACTTAGTGGTGGAATCTCAACCACCAGCAATCTATACATGACCTCCCGGTCTAAAATACACCGCTCGGTGGAGACTCGGCCTGGCATGGCTAATTTGCCACTTAATCATACCAGTTTGCTTGTTTGCCAGCTCCATAGTGGGTGCAAAATTTACAAATTTATTGATTTGCCACACCCATAGGAACCGGCCTAAGTAGCATATTAAGGATGGGTTTGGTAATGTTTTTATTTTTCCAAAAGCACTTTCAAAATTTATATATGTCAATAATTTCTGAAATTAGTATTTGGTAAAAAAAAAAACTAAAGTGTTTTTTTTTATCAAAATCACTTGTCAAATTCCTTATAAAAGTTGGGGAGGAGGAGCTTTTAAAAGTTACAAAAGCATAAGTTGTGGTCTCACCTAAATTTAATGGTTGATTTATCATTTTTATCCCTATTTTGTTTTATAAATGACAAAAATTGCCCTTAAATTTATATACAATCAATTTTTTATTTCTTGTATTTTATTCTTTAAATATTCTTACTTTTTATTTTTAAATTATTTTATATACCAATTCTTTTAAATTTTCACTAATAAAAGTAAAAATAAATTAATTTACCTTTGATTTTTTGTTTGAAAATTTTATATATTAAAAAGTGGTTAAGAAATATTTTTTTTTAACAATCATAATAATAAGAGTGACCATTAGTAATTTTAACATTATATACTGTATATTTATATTTAATCATAAAATAATCAATTATTTTCAGCCTAATAAAATTAAGTAAAACTATTTTGAGAGGCATGTCTGTTTTTGTCATTTTCTACAACAACAATGGTTGAATTTAATATTTTACCAAACACACTTTGATAGCTTTTTTAATCAGCTTTAACTTAAATTAATTTTTACCAAACATCTAATTGTTTTTTTTCTCACAACACAACACAGCAACGCACATCAAAAAAGTACTTTTACAAAAGCCGCAACGATACCAAACTAAGCCTAATACTATTCGTAGAATGAACATACACATAAATTTAGTAAGTATTTCTTGGTCACAAACACAATCTTCTACAATTTTTCGCATGGGTCAAAAACCCACCGTCAATGTGTCAAATATGTAGTTAATTTCGGCCGAAATGGCCAAAATACCGCTAATAGTATCGATTTCGATGTTTATCCGAAATATTGATATTACCGGTGTTTCACCGATATGGTGGTACTCCGCCGATATTTCACCAGTATTCACCAAAATATCGTGTCTCGATCTCGCCCGATATTCACCAAAATCCGATATTGACTACGTAGACACACCGCATAGCAACCCATAAGTTGATTTAGGGTTCTACATCCTGGGAAGTAAAACCAAACCACTCCTTAACCATGTATTTTTTAAATGGCTAATATACCCTTGTTTAATTAATAGTAAAATTTTGATTGGTTAATTAATTGCATTTAGATGAATTAATTGAGTAGATTAAAACTTATGAATTTAAGTTATGAAATTTTGTTTTTGATTGAACTCATGTGGGAAGATTTTTGATGATTTTTTTTTTTTGCAACGAAAATGAAAACATACTACCCAAACACTTTAAAAAGGGGATTGCAAAGGTGATGTATGAAATCATACTCAAAATTAAAGAAGAAATCAACACTTTCAGTTCTGAAACTATGAAAAGTCGGCAGGGTCAACGAATGAAGAACATGCCGACTAACTTTGGCCGACAAGGTTTGCGGATGAAGAACATGCCGATAACTTAAGACGACAAGGTCGATGAATGAAGAAGATGACGCCTTTATTATTTTTGACACACAGGAGACTGTTGAAAATGCTTCACTAGTCGGCAAGGTATAAGGATGAATAACGTACCGACCCTGTAAATGGTAATTTCAGAGATGAAAAGTCGGCACGGTATTCAACCTCAAACCCTGCCGACTATATTTTAGTCGACAAGGTGGAGAAAACAAACCTTGCCGACTTTCGATTGTTTTGATTCTTCGTTTTTTTTTTCTTCTGATTTCATCGTGTATAGTTAGAGTTTTGAAGAAAGATTTTGAAACTTTTTTTGAGTATGTTTTGGTCGGCATGCTTTTTAGTATGGACAATTTAATCTTTTTTTAGACACCTCTTAGCACACTAGTTTGGATAGAAATAAAATGGGTAATACCCCAATTAATCTGGTATACCCCAGAACGGTCCATAGTTTAGATTTAGACAAAATTATCTGTAACCGTCCATCACTCAACATCTAACGACTGATTGTTTTCCTGGGGAACTTATTAGTTACTCGTCTCGGTTGTTTGTTCTCTCTGCCGCAAAAAAGAGAAAAAGTAAAAAAAGAAAAAAAAGAGAAGATATCGCTTCTGCAACTCTCCCATCTCCATCTGCAGATTCTATTACTCATCAGGTGATTCCTTCCTTCAACCTTTTTCTTTGTTTTTCTTTTTTTCTTGACAAGATTTATCTACTTTGCGATTTGTAATATATCGATTGTTGACAACAGAATTAGGGTTTTTTTCCCCTACGAACTGATTTTAGGGTTTTCGTTGATGATTTATTAGAAGATGTATAGATTGTTACCAATTATAATTTCATGTGATTTATATTTTCTTTAATTGAAAATCCTCATCTTCCATATCTAAGTACCGTATTATCTATTTATGGTTTAATTTCTTTGCTAGGAACGCAAGGATGGATGATAAACACGCGGATAAGAAACCTGAAGTAAAACGAAAGGAAGAGGCTTTTTTCTTGGGGTATCCCGATTTGGTTACTTACCTCCCTATGGGTCACACCTTGTGAGCTTATTTGAGGATCTGAAGTTGATGCTGAAAGGTAAACCTGATTTTTTTGGTTTTTTTTTCTCAAAGTATTCATCACAATTGATTATCCAATTTGAAATGCAACGTGTCTATGTTTCATTCCAAGGTATGAGGCTTATGCATGTGAACGAGAGATTCATTAAGGAGCACTTCAAAATTGCTGGTGTACCCGAGGGAGAAAATAGTTACACTCGTTACAACTCTTGGGAGGTTTACTTAACTTGGAGACCTGTTGTGGCTATGATATTGGAGGGAGATGATGCTGTTGATAAAGTTCGTCAATTAACATTGAATGAGGAATCATCTCTTTTCTGGGACGATGGGTAAGCCTAAAATCTCATTATTCATTTGGGTCATAACCACTTTCTTGTTTGCTGTGTGTATAGCTGCCCTGTTTACCGATTCGTGTGTTTCATGTTGAATTTTAATTGTCTTAAGGCCTCCATAATGATTTTTTTTTGCATGATTCAGTGACTAGTAATTTCACATCAGAATTTATATGTAATTTCATTGATTACTTGTGCTTTATGATCGATATGCGGTGCTTAGCTTAAGTAGTGTTTTAGGATTATTATATTTGAAGTGAAGCAAATTATGTCGGTGAAACTAAATATTTATGATTTTCTTAAGATATTTTCCGAGACATGAGGTTAATTCTAATGTTTGTCTAGAGTAATTATAGAACATAGTTTGGAGATTATATGAATTTTGCATGATTAAATTGGTGGAAACCTAATTCCCTAGTTACAGACTCCATCACTGTCTATTATTAGTTTATTTAGTTTTATTATCTCAACTTGAATTCTACATGGGAATTAAGTGCATATGGCTCTTTATTTTGCGCGGCAGGCCAACATCTTATATCAGCAAGTCTGCTCCTGAAGCGTCACGAGATATTGAGCTGTGGTTTCGTAAAGATAGTGAAGGCTGGTTAAATGAAATGATTGGGAGTAAAGATCTAATATACGTGCATCCAGACAAATCACATGGCCCATGGGAATCAGCTTTTGAGATGCTAAGGAATGACGTCATGTGTGATCCTCAACCGTAAGTTTTTTTGATTCAGAACTTCATATGATGTATTGAATTGATCAGCAGGAAGCCGTATCCATATTTAACTTTGTCATGTTGGGTAGTCTAATTTAATGCATTTAGCGCTTGAAATCAGACTTAAAATTTATAATTTATTTTGGTTATTCACCTTTTGCAATAACTCTATTAGGGATCTTCAGCAATATTGTACCATGGCTGAGATGTCTGTTCTCGTTATCAAGCCTAAGGCTTTTGATGAGTACTGTGTTGGTGAAATTTTGAAGGCTTTTGAGTTCAGCAGTTTTGAAGTAAGAGGTGAATGTGTAACACTGTGTCTTTTTTTTTTTTTTGTTTAATTATGTGCGATGTCAGACTCGATTTCTAATTTAAACTGTTCGAGCGAATTCATGTAGGTTTGAAGGTTGTGAGGAAGGCTGAATGTCCTGAAACCGCTGTATGGTCGTGTGAAACTGACAGCAATGCGCCTGCTCTTGCTATAGTTGCTAATTTTCTGTCCCCAAAGTTCGGATTTACGCACGACAAACCAGATGCCGAAGATATTGATTTTAGCTCAGAAGTATACCGAGTTGGCAGGTAAATATGAATTTTTTGCTTTTCTGGTTGATCATTCAAATATTATTTTGTTGCATGTTCTGCTGGGAGCAAAATTTATTTCTTTATCCAAAGTGGTCTGTTTTTGGAAAAGGTAAATCTTTGGTGTATCTTCTCATATTTGATTCCCCCACACCAGAGTAGAAAAGGTTTAAGGGATAAGTCCAATAATTACTGGTAATGCAGATTTACTCGGGCTTTGCCTGGGATATCTTGTGATGCTTTCAAGACTTAAAAAGTGTTTATTTGTATGTGCAGCAATTACATCTACAAAAGCGAGGTGGATACCTTGTGTCGTGATATGACAGATTTTTTTCCTTATGGTTTGGTTCTTTGGGTTGATCCCGAATGCGATCACGTGTGTGGCAATATGTTCGAGGCTTCCTTAATTGGTCTCAAGACACAGGACTAAGTTTACACGTGAGGACACATGTTTGTTATATTTGTTTTTATTTGATTAGTAGCCTGGAGGGTCTACTGGAGACTACTGTTGTTTCTCAAGTTTACTGGAGGGTCTACTGGAGACTTATATAGTTGTATTCTTAAAAGTTAAACTTTGCACTAGTGAGTAGCGAGTGGATTGCTGGTAATGTTCTATATTCAGACTCATATAAGTAAGAATTTAACCTCAAAAAAAA